>NW_024802941.1:1183323-1273049 GCF_019175285.1 Sceloporus undulatus
ATGGTAGCATAATCTTATTTTAGTGAAGTCAAGGGTAATTCCAAAGAGCCAAAATAGTGTAGTGGTTTGAGTGTTGGACTAAGACTCTGGAGAGCAGGGTTCAGTTCCCAGCTCTCTTGGGCAAGTCACACACTCAGTACCAGGGGAAGACAATGGCAAACTTCTGCTGAACAAACTTTGCCAAGAAAACTGCACGATAGTTTTGCTGTGCGGTTACCATAAATTAGAAACAATTTGAAGGCACACAACACAAAGATGCTCCTACTGGGGTTGAGGAAAGTTCACTGGCAACCCTCAGGGTGGTTTCTTCTCTCACAGGCTTTGTGTTGCTGCTGCCATGGCTAATACAACAGGGAGGCTCATGAGAGGCTCATATCCCCTCCAGATGACACAATGGGCCCCACACACTTGTTCAACTTTTTCTCCCACTTCCCTCACTCTCACTCCCACTGCCTTACTCCTGGCATTTTGGTGCAGGACACATGCTGAGCTAGAATGTCCTGGTACTAGTTGGGAAAGGGTGGAGATAGGTGCACAGGCTTTAAAGCTACCTCAGGTACAAAAAATAAAAAAAAAATTAAAAAGGCCAGAATCCTGTTGGATTGTTACCAAAGTGCAAGGTAGAGTTACTCACTCATGACTGTTCATAGTCCTTGTATAGCCCATTGTTTAAGAGCTATGTAAGGACTGTGAAATTCCCCAATCCCCATTTCCCCAGCAGCAGCTGCTGCAATTGGCAAAGGTCTGTTCCCTTGTTGCTCAGGAAGCAACTGGCTGATGTTCCCACCCACCCCTCCTATGGTGATCCCTGGGAAGAGGGGCAATTGC
This sequence comes from Sceloporus undulatus, assembly GCF_019175285.1. NCBI lineage: Eukaryota > Metazoa > Chordata > Lepidosauria > Squamata > Phrynosomatidae > Sceloporus > Sceloporus undulatus. The sequence goes on from NW_024802941.1 coordinate 1,184,152, forward strand.
AACTTGGTTCCTGCTTCTGCCTGTCATGCCACAGATTGCTCATGAAAGGCAGTGGGAACATCAGTCAGCTGCTTCTCGATCAATGAGGAACAGGTCCCCATCTATCTGAGTGGATGCTACCTGGTAAGCGGGGACTAGGGAGACTGGTACAGAAGTAATTGAGTAGCAACATAATTATGGTGCCTACACCTTCATAACTCATCAACAGGATTTTGGCCATTGATTTTTTTTTTAATCTGCCTGAAAACTTGGAGAAATGTAGCATTTCTCAGCAATCTTACCTAGAGCCCTGAGACCTGGCAACCCTACCACTGGGTTTTACTTTCAGGAAAAAATATGCTTGGCACTACATCTTTTGAAAACTTCTGCATCATCTGGAATAAATAGCTCTGGCTCTTGTAGGAGAAACCAGAGGAAGCTCGCTTAAAAGGGAAACCTGAAGGAGGTTGCTCAAAGACTAGCCACAGGGTGTGTTTATAAAGCATATGGCTCACAGGTGCCTAAGCATCAATCTTCATGCCTTCTTACAAAACGGGCACAAAACCAAATGTGAATCTCTACTTCTATCATCTATCAAGCTAACCATCCTAGACATCAAAGAAGTAGTTCCACCTCTCTCCAAGCTTCTCCCCCACTCCTGGGCTACTAGCAGTATATTATTTAGCACTCTGGTTGCTGTAGTGGTATAGCTTCATTCATCCAAAACACACTGCAGAAATAATACAGTTTGAGACTGCTTTAACTGCCTTGGCTTAGTGCTAGGGAATCTTGGGAACTGTAGTTTATTGTGACACCAGGGCCTCATTCCCACTACAAAATAAATCATTTTTTGAGTTGAATCAATGAAACTAATTAGCACTGAATAGACGTTCACACTATTTGAGCCTTGATCAAACCTATCCATTTCAATTTAATCTGTTTTGCATTCACGTTCATCAATGGATCGATTCAACGTGGAATTGCGTCACAGAGGTGACTGCACCACAGGAACCAAATCAAATAGATAGTACGTTCACACTTGCGCTGAATCAATTCATTTCAAAAGAAGTGGGAAATGCTATGGATCCAGAAGAACTGGTTTAAATGGGTTTAGCACTGTGTCCCCCTCAGCAAATTGTGTCAAAAATTAGGCGCAAGTGCAAACAAGAGTCATTTAAACCAGTTCAGATCAGTTTGAAAATTGGTTTATCATGTAGTGGGAATGAGGCCCAGAGCTCTCTGACAGAGAAGGCTAAATGTCACACAAAACTACAGTTCCCAGAATTCCCTAGTATTGAGCCAAGGCAGTTAAAGCAGTATCAAACTGGATTATTTCTGCAGTGTGTTTTGGACCATTGAGTCTGATCATCCTGAGATCCAGCCCAGATGGCAATCATGTTCCTCAGTTTACACCAGTACATGCAGTCAGTAGCTCTGGGCCCAGCTTTCAGTCCTTGAAACTCAAATAACCCATTGACCATGTATCATTTTGAAATATTCCAACTAGAATGTATTGTGTTTACATCCTAATGTAAACCTTCAAGCCTTCAAACATTCAATAAACACAGAAAGAGCAACTCATCATTTCATTGCCAGGCTTCACAAGTTCTCCATGGTGTCAAAATGTGAATGTAATCAGAATGGCTTTGTGAGTATCACTTCTATGCAAGGAAACAGATGCAAAAACCATGTGGAAGGAAAGTGTACATCTGAATGCATTTACATTGGCCACCGATCTCATGTGAGCACAAAAAACGTTAAGCTCCATGCTAGTCTCAGCTACAGAATATTCACTGAACCAATGGCTGAATGGTAAGTCAACACTTATGCTAATACCATTAATTCAATGAGTTTACTCTAGTTGAGACTACCAATTGAATTGAAGCCTAGTATGAATAATAATGAGTGTTGGACTATGACTCTGGAGAACAGGGTTCAGATTCCTGCTCGGCCATGAAATCCACTGAGTGACCTTGGGCAAGTTACACACATTCAGCCTCAGGGGAAGGCAATGGCAAACCTCTGCTGAACAAACCTTGTCAAGAAAATCCCATGATATGTACAGCTTAGGGATGCCATAAATCAGAAACAACTTGAAGGGCACAACAACAACATTAAGGAGAATGTAGCACAGCTAGTGCAATATGAGCTTGTGGTAGAAACTGAAGTAATCAGTCAGGAAGCTCTTTCTAAGATAAAAAAAATAAAAGTGTGGTTTATTGTCTCAGAAAATCCATCTTGGGATGGGAAAAAGACAGGTAAAAGAAGTTGACTACTATTTGCTTACATGAGCTTCTAAAAGCTGGCTTTTATGCATGGGGGTAAAGTAGCAGATACAGTGCACCCGCGTTTTACATGGGTGAGGCATATGCGGCTTTCAGCCACGCCAAAAAAAGCCCTTGCACGCCCTGGAAGAAGTAATGAGAATGAGGTGCAAGCCTCCAGTGCGGGCACGAGCCCCATTACTTAATGGGGCTCCAGCACACATGGATTTTCCCTTACATGGAGGGATCCGGAATGGATCCCCGCATAAGGTGAGGGCCCACTGTATTATTGGGGTTGAAGCTCCATAAATGTTCCTTTCCCAGACAAAGAGCTTTATCACACTAGCAGGCAAAAAGGATTTAAACGAGAGTTAAACTAGAGAAAACCAGGGCGGGGTACAAACTGCCGCTTTGCGGCGCTCCCCCGCCGCCGCCATTTGCTCCGCGCGGGAGCTGCAGCAGCTTCTTCTTGCGGCGCCTCTATGACGTCGCGAGGTGCCTGGCGTGGACTCGCGACATCATAGGCGCCGCGACACGTCTGGACGCTATGCGTCCAGTACATAAAGATGGCGGCGCCCTTGTAGAAGGGGTGCCGCTATCGTGTACGTATAGGATACATACTAGGGTTAGGGGGGGTGCGGAAGCACCGCCCCTTCCTAACCCTAGTACATATCCTATACGTACTATATGGCGGTTTGTATCCCGCCCAGGAAATGTCGAGTGATAAACCTCTTGCATTTCCTGGTTTTCTCTAGTTTAACTCTCATTTAAATCCCATTTGCCCACTAGTGTGATAAAGCTCAAAAGGAAGAGAGAGAATAACTAATTGAAGAAGGGTGGCAGTGATCTCAACAAGGAAGAAAGAAGCAGAAGGCTTGAGCACACAGACCAAAGAAAGAGACAAGGGACTCAACAGACCAGCCCTTTTACTGCTGGATTGGGGCTGGAGCAACTACATACCACTGCCCCTATCTTTCCTTTCCATGGTGCAAAAAGGAGCAGCAAAAAGCAGGTCCTTTTTGTACCCCAGAAAAGATGCCATAGCCATCGGCATGCGACTTTTCCGTGCTCCTTTGGCATGGTGTCATGTAGAGGAGGAGCGCTGTGATGCTGCATGCCAGGTGGTGTGGTGTTCAGTGTCACATCAGCCTGGGGGCGCAGTTGGGGCATGCGTCATGTGGATGCCACACCCAGACTCCGCCCCCAGGCCGGCCTTAATGGCTGGTCTGCACAACCCCAAAGTTTGGCTACCAGTTCTGAAAAATAGCAAAATCAGGACTCAGCAAATGGAAATGGGAAAGCACCCAGGGTCAGGGGCTTTCTCAGCAGACAATGATCACTAATTAAACAGACACTAATCCTCTTTGCATATCCTCCCACCCTGAGGCCTGGCCATCAACAACAGAACAATACACAGATTAACATGGAAATCAATCCTCCCTGCCCAGGTCACACAGTATATATATCCCAATCGTTTCATAAATAAAATAAAAAATAATAAAACTTTTATTTCTATCCCACTTTTTGTTAAAACAATCAAAGCAGATTACAAGAGTTAAAATACACGCATATATACAAAATATATCCCCCTTTAAAAAACAATTAAACAATATTCCATGCCAACATTCTCTGAAAATGCCAGCCACAGATGCTAATGAAATGTCAGGAATAAAGTCTTATAGAACATGGCCACATAGCCTGAAAAACCCACAAAATGATGGATGCCAGCTATGAAAGCCTTTGACTTCAAATCTAAAAGTAATTTGAAAGCATTTTAGACATTCCAAACAATTTATCATATGTGCTTGTCACTACAGTTTCTGAATGATGAGGGAAGGATAGATGGCAGTCTGGCTTCCTCCATACTCTCCAACATTTCACAAATGAAAATATGAATGTCTGTGGCCAAGCAACTCAAAGTGGCAAAAAATGAGGAAACACACAGAAGCTAGGAGAGGCTGCACCAGTTTGGACAGGGCAGGACTCTGCTCCTTCATGTCCTCTCCCATTCCTGAGTAAACTGAGTGCAAACTACTTTTGAACTTTGAAATCACTTTGGAGCAACTGAAGTACACTGGGAGGAAGAGACAGAAAATGGGGCATTTTAAAGGCATCTGAAAAGGTAGGACGAAAGAGGATAAATAAGGATTGGCCCTGCCAAACTAGGACACCTGGAGGGCATATGCCTACTGTGCCTCATCTACCACAAGGTGGAAGAATTTTAACAGTACTGAGCTGAAAGTGTTCAAATTGAAACTTTCAGTTCAAACGGGGAAGAGAAAGGGTTGGAAGTGTACAAGGTCCCTGGCATATTGAGGGTGGAGAGTAGGGATTGGAAAGGAACTCATCTCCTACAACTGGCCTTCTTTGTTCAGCTTTTCTTTATAAAACCTCTAGGAGCAAAATTATATAAGTATCACTCTCTGGAGGGGAAAATGGTATCAAGCAAAGCTTCAGAGACAGGAGGTGAGTTCCCTTTCCCCACACAGTTATGTGAATGGGGTGGTAGTTTGGCTTAGTATTTTGACTTCTCTCAGAATATCACAGACTAAGCAGCAGAACAACAACACTGAACTGACTTCTGGGTAGAAGAATCCTAACAATCTCTGCCTACAGTACATTCAGATATTATGCTCCGATTGCCTGCACTGATTTCCGCTCAGCACACTCAAACATGAGGAGTTCCCCACCTTCAATTTTTGCTCTTCACCTTAATCTCTTTATTTCTCCTTCAGAAAAGCAATTCCCACTTACTACATCTGTGTTTTCACCCCATTGTGCCTGTCACTGAACTAGAACTCTGAAAGAAGAAGAAAAAACTATATTAATGTTTCTCACTAAAGGGAAATTTCCTCCAAATGTTTTAGCATGGTAGGAAATTTCTTTTAAAACATTAAACTGGCTGCTTTTTAATGATGTGTTTAAAATAAACATTCCCAGATGGGATATATCATAGACAAACCATGTCCTTCAGTGCAAGTGCCTTGTTTACTTTAAAATCTGAAACTAGCTACAAATGTAAACCAGTTTTTGTTTTACAACACCTGGAAAAAATTACCCAACTCTTAGGTGTGCATTGTAATGGAAACAAGTGTGGAAGAGTGTGAATTCCTGGGTTTCAATATCTATTTTTAAATTCTTTCCCCAAGTAAGCTTTTGATTTAGGGTTAATGAGATTCTAACTGCTTTAAAAAAAATCCTAGCTGACATATTTCTGTAAATTTTGCACACATAGTTTGAACACTTCTTAAACAGTGTTTCAGACCATCATTTGGCTTTTTATATGAGTTATCTCCCTGAATAAGTTGAATTATTACATTTTTACAAGAAACAAGGGGATTCATCATTTTGCAAAAGACGCCAGCTCTCCAGAATTCCTCCGTACTGTGGGATCTGGTTTGAAAATATTTTGGCGGCTGTCCCATACCTAATTAGCCATTTAAATCCCATTGATTTGAACAGGATTTAAACTGCCTGTGTGTGCAGGATTCTGTCTCTGATGGTTTCAAGGTACTGTGGCTTTTTGCTATTATTCTAAAATACATGGGAAATTACAGTTAGTTTAGAATATGATAATTTAATAGACAAAGGCTGGTGAATGTGCAGCCCTCCAGGTGGTGTTCAACTCTATTTCCCATCAGTTCTAGCCAGCTTGGTCAATGGTGAGGTAAAGTAATTCATAAACATATGAATTATGGTTCCCCACGTCATACTAGACAATACCAAAACAAGGTGTAATGATGATAAGTAGGGCATGGAAGCCAGAAAAACTGTCAGCAATCTCTTGTACCAGTATTTTATTCAGTACTGGCCAATTTGGCAATCTAAATGTGAATTCTTCTGCCACATTTTTCTTGATATAGCCTCCAAAATTTCATTTTGTCCTATACTGATTGATATGTATTTTGTCCTATACTGACTGACAGTGCGTATATTTGCCCACACACACACACACATGCACACAAAGGGCCAGTACAGCCATCCCTCTTTGCTGCACAGCATTGCCCCAGCAACCAAACCGCAGGATAACGCTGCACAGAGCAGCTTCTTTTTTGTGGTGTCGCAAGCAGGAAGGGGTGCTGCCATGACACCACTTCTGACAGCGACATCTGATTGCTGTACAGCGGCAGCGGCATCATGGCGGCCCTCGTATGGATGGGAGGCCGCAATGATGCCAGTGTCCATACATATTAGGGTTTGGGAGTGTGCAGTTGCTGCGTGCTCCAGAGCCCTAACATCACCACCACTACACCACAAAGCACCCAGGTGTACTGGGCTAATATCTGTTAACCAAGCAATCATATCCAATCAACCCTTAAAAACTATCCCTCCAAAAGTAGGAAATTACTTGCGACCATTGATTTGATTCAAAGCCAATATCAGAAGTTGGTGTTAATGGGTCCTTGGTCTTGGTCCTTGCCTCAGTACGGAGACCAAAGCCTTTATTTGTTTCATTTAATTTCATTTCTCTTCCACCATTCTCCCAGAAGGGAGATGGCTCACAGATAAAATTGTTTTAAAAAATTGACAACAAAAAATAAAAAATAAAAACTCAATTAGCTAAGAACACTATAAAATGACATAAAATATATACAAGTTTTAAAACATATCTAAACCACACACCCCATATAAAAACATCCCTGAAATGATTATATATTAAAAGCCTACTTGAATAAAAATATCTATTCCTGCTGGCAAAAAGAAAGCATGGAGGGGCCAGACTAGCCTCCCATGAAAGGGAGTTCCAGAGGGTGGGAAGCTAGCCTCCCATTAAAACGACCAGGCTAGCCTGCAATGAAAGGGAGTTCTAGAGGGTGGGAGCAGCCACCAAGAAGGCTCTCTCTTGTGTCCTCAACAAGCAAGCCAGCACTTTGAATTGTGCCCAGAAATGAACCAGTAGCCAGTGAAGCTGTTTCAAGTGAGTTATACTGTATATTCCCTATAACTGACTCTGCTCAGCATTCTGGCCGCTGCATTTCAAATCAACTGAAATTTCCAAGTGGTTTCCAAATGCAGCTCCACATAGAGTGTGTTACAGTAATCAAAATGGGATGTAATCAAGGCATGTGTTGCCATAGCCAGATCCAACTTTTCAATGAACAGGCACAGCTAGTACACCAGTTTTAATGGTTCAAATGCATTCTTGGCCTCAGCTGAAACCTGGACATCTAGAGTTGATTCCAGGAAAACACTCAAGTTATGAGCCTGAGATTACAGGGAGAGTATAACCCTTTCCAGCACAGGTAAAGTCCCTATTCCCTGATCTTCTTTACAACTGATAAGCAGCATATCTGTCTTGCCTGGATTAAGTTTCACTTTGTTTGTCCTCATCCAGTCCATTACTGGCAACATACATTGGTTCAGTACAGAGACAGCTTCCTTGGAATCAGATGGAAAGGAGAGATTGGGCAGGAGCCCCAGTGGTACAGTAGTTAAATAATAATAATAATATAATAATAATAAATTTTATTTATATACCGCTTTTCCAAAAGATCAAAGCGGTTTACATAGAGTTTAAAACCAATTACAAAATACATCATAAAATAGATAAAACCAAGAGCACTAAATACAATATACAAATCTAAAAACAATAATTCAATCAATCAATAGGGTGAGGTAGAGAGTCAATGGGATCAGAGTACACAACTTCATTTTCCAGGGGGGAAGGCTTGACAGAAGAGGAAGGTTTTAAGCCTCTTTTTAAATGTTTCCAGGGGGGTGATAAGACAGAGCTTGTCGGGAAGACTATTCCAGATTTGTGGGGCTGCTACTGAGAAGGCCATCTGGGAAGTAATAACATATTTAGAAGGTGGAATTTCCAGCAAGTTCCTCCCGGTTGTTCTGAGTGTGCGGGGCGGATTATATGGGGAGATGCGGTCCCTCAAGTAACTTGGGCCCATGCCAGTACTGCAGTCACAATGTTGTGAGTTCGATTCCTGGCTCCAAGGTTGACTCAGCCTTCTATCCTTTTGTAGGCTGGTAAAATGAGTACCCAGCTTGTTGGAGGCAACTGGATTACAGATTGTAAACCAGTTAGAGAGTGCCAAGTTTACTATTAAGATGTAAAGAAATGTAAATACTAAATGCTATTTCTAGAGTTGGGTGTCATCCGTATACTGGTGACACTGTACCCTAAAACTCTGGATGACCTCTCCCTGTAGTTTCATGTAGATATTAAGTAACATGGGTAACAAAACAGAGCCCTGTGGGACATCACAGGCCAATGGTCAGGGAGTCAAACAGGAGTCTCACAAAACCACATTCTGAATTTGCCCCTCCAAGAAAGATTGGAAACCCTGCCTAACAGTGCCCCCCAAAATCCCATCTCAGAGAGGTAACCCAGAAGGATACCATGGTTGATGGTATCCAAATACACCAAGGGGACCAGCAGGACCAATAGGAATATACTCCCCCTGTCCATTTCCCTGCATAAGTCATCCACTAAGGGGACCAAAGCTGTCTCTATCCCATAGCCAGGCCTGAAGCCAGATTGAAATGGATCTAGATAATCCATAAACTGGGAGACCCCTCCACTCACTCCATAACTTTGCCCAAGAATAGAATATTAGAGACTGGCCACTAGTTACTCAGAATGGTGGGATCCAGGGAAGTCTTTTTCAGTAATGGCCTCACCACATACTCCTTTAGGCAGGATGGAAATGCCCCTTGCTGCAGTGAGGCATTCACCCCATTTGGAATCTCCAAACCTTGCTGCTGCTCATCATTCCTGCTTTCACCCTCCAAGTAGAGCAAAAAATAAAGGGGAGAGCTGTAACCACTCCACTCTACAGCCCTCTTCAGAATTTTCCTCCATACATTCAAACAATGTGCAGTGGAAGAATGAGGCTTCTGAATCTATCTACTCTGTTGGGTTATTCTTAGTATTGGGGGTGGGGAGAGAACCAGGAACAAAGTCACCATCATCAGAGTGTCCTAAGAGTGATTTAGGAGCTGAACAGACTGCCCCTAAGAGGTGGCCTTTGTTCACTGGATCACATCTGTGGTGACTACACACCACATCCTCGATCTGGCATTTCCACGGTTGCTCCTTTTTGCGCCACAGAAAGGGTGCCCTAGCCATTGTGGCGGTAGCTTTTTACCATTTGTTCAGCATAGTGCATGTAAGTGCGGAGATGAAGGCACAGCATGATGCCACCCGTCGTCTGGTGAGATGAGTGGCATGGGGGCAGTGTCTAGGTGGCTGGCATGTGGACACCACATCCCCACTCCACCCTGAGACTGGCTCTTTATGCTGGTCTGTTGAGGCCCTTAGATACAGCCTTGGTATGAGAAGAATGCTGAGTGGTGAATCCTTTGGATTCCACCCCCCCCCTCTCTCTCTCTCTCTCTCACACACACACACACACACCATTTTTTTCCAGCAGTGATGGGCAATGAGGTGAAAAGATAGCCAGAGAGCAGAGCATGAAAGCGTCTTCTAAACCAGTTATGTCCAGATCTTAGAAGCCATAATGAGATACTCTTTAGTCATTATAATCTCTTTATGCAAGTCAGAACACGACAAAACTAAATGCTAGAAGAATACTGCTAGATATTAGTGTCTCTGCTCCTTCTGGAATGTGCTGGACTGAGGAATGAGCCACATTATTTAAAAATAATGAACCATAAAATAAAGCCCTAAAGAGAAGAATTTGTCAAAGCATAGTCTCCCTTACGTTGTGTCTGACAACACTGGCTTTGGATAGTTCCACATGAACATATATTTTCTTTTTGCTAATGTAGCAAATAGTAAACCATTAAAATATGTGTTCTGGGAACTGAGTCTGAGTTAATATTTAGAATATTTAGTAAGCAAAAGGGAAGCAGTTAGGAGACATCAGTGGTGGCATTAGAAACGATTACTAGATATAAACCTGAATGCCTTCTATATACACATGGTTTGCATAGAAGCGACTATTTCATCCACTATGGCTACTCCTGTTGCCGTTAAGTGGGACAGTTCATAGGTGTTGAAAAAGCAACTAGTTTTTGTAATTTATTTCAATTACTTTGAATACCAGCCAGCCACCCCTTTTTTCAAGCAAAATGTCTTGGTATTTCTGGGCAAGGGGACAGACTCTTGATAACTCTCTACCTAATTTCATGCAAGTTTTAGACTAATTTCAAAGGTCTCTGCAAGGGTTCATTTCTAGTCCCTGGAGCAAAAGAATTCTCTCTCCTTTCCAATAGTCTGTTAAGTGAGAAAGAAAGGAGGAGGGAGGGATGGGAGCAGGAGCAGCTAATCTCTTCCAAGTCATTGAAGTGGTGAATCCACCTCAGGTTTTAGTATGAACTTTAAGGACCTAGCCAAAGTGTTCAACCTATTTGGGGGCAACACCTTGGGAATTTAGACCCAAGTCTGGAAGACATTCTCTGCACCACTGGGGAGGGGGGAAGGAGAGAATGAGGTGGCAGAAGAACAGAGAAAGAAGCAGTGACATGGCTCACTTTTAGTTCTGGCCTTGCAAACTCCTGGCTTCAACCCTGCTTATTATGTGCATGTGAACATTACAATTTTGTTGTTGTTAATGGCCATCAAATTGACTTCGATGTATGGTGACCCCATGAATGAGAGACCGCCAAGTCACCCTCTCCTCAACAGCCCTGCTCAGGTCTTGCAGATTCAGGGCCATGGCTTCATTGATTGAGTCTACCCACCTGGAATGAGGTCTACCTCTTTTCCTACTGCTTCCACCTTACACAGTGTTGTCCCCCCGACCACCATCTTGAGGGGAGAGAAGCAGGCAAGAAACAACAGGCCTCTGCCTGCCAAGAAGAAGAGCCCTCCCCCGACCTCCATCTTGAGGGGAGAGAAGCAGAGTGTTTTTTTTTTTGTTACTTGCTTTGTTGTATATGCATATGCTGTAAACCGCTTTGATCATAGGAAAAGCGGTATACAAATAAAACATATTATTATTATTATTATTAAGAAGCCTCGAAGATAATTCCCCAAACATTTGGCCAAAACTCACCAAATCCCCCCCATAGCTCACCAAATACTTATTTCAACTCTCAAAATTACCATTAAAAGCAATCACCAAAATCACACCAAAGGCTCTGAAAAGTACCCATTTTGGTGTGAAGGTCACCAGATTGGCAACACTGCATTGTCTTTTCTAAGGATTCATATCTTCTCATGATAGGGCAGTCTCAATTTAGGCCCAGTACAGACTGACACTGCCTGGAGACTAAATTAGGGCTCGGTAGGGCGGAGCGTTCTCACACTCCCAAGCCCTACTGCAAACTGCAGGCATCATCTTGGTGTGTCGCTGTATACACAGGGTGCATGATGATGACGTGCCTCGTGCACCAATTCCAAACAGCACGGTGCACAAGGGACATCATAGCACCACATCAAGGCACTTATGGTGCCTGTGTAGAGGTGGAAAAAGGAGCTGCTTTTGACGGCTCCTTTTTCAAGCGGACCATTACTGCAATGTGTGGTTGCCGCAGCAACGATCTGGGACAGATCAGTACAGCCCCTTAGTCATCTTGGCTTCTAGGGAGCATTCAGGTTTGACTTTCTCTAGGGCCCATTTATTTGTCCTTTTAGCAATCCATAGTATCTGTAGAATTCTTTCCTAGAACCACATTTGAAATGAGTTGATTTTCTACCTATTAGCTTTCTTCACTGTCCAGGGAAATTGTCAGGGGGGAATGTAAAAAGACACTGTCTGTAGCCAAAAAGAAAGAGACACCCCAATGGATGGCAGATTAAACTCTTCAAACTCCTCTAAATGCCTCTTCCTACACTGCAAATCCCAGGATTCCATAGGAGGCAACCCTAGCAGTTGAAGTGGAATAGGAGCACTAGAGCTGCCAGAGCTTCCCAGCATTTTTATTTTTTAATAATTTTTTTAAATAAAAAACTGGCATTATACCAAACTGATATTATAGGGTGCTTCCAAAATTTAGCAAAAAACCACTAATAGACCTATAGTCACTGGGAGAAGCAACTAAATGCGTTATAGTGAATATCACAGTTAATATCGTAATCAGCATTATAGTCAATGCTGTAGCTGATTTATCATTTAAATAGTTAATTCAATAGTCAGTCAATTATTAATATTAATTAAAATCAATTTGGGTACATTTAAGCATCATTTACTCACAAATCTAACTTTAGTAATTAAGTTTGGGATGGATTTATAATGGGACTGGAAGTTTTAATGAATTTAATAACACTCAGTCAAATTTAATGAATTTATTAACATAGAGTTTTAATTCATTTAAGCTAACTTTGAATCTGTTTTCCATAATGTAGCTATCTTTTTTTTTTTTTAGTTTTAAAACTTTTAAAACAAAAATAAATTTAAAAGTATGGTCCTGAAGAGTGACCCCCCCAACTTTTTTCACTTTGAAAAAAACGACTTTCAGGTTCTGGTTGGACATTAGAAAAGTTCTCCAGCTTTGGTGTAAGGACTTTCCCTTATTGAAAATGTACTGAGCGGAATATTTGGAATCTGAGAGCCATAATCTTGAGAAGGTGACCACTTTGGGAAAGGTGAGTGCATGTATGATCTGACAGTGGTTATCAGTCTACCTCTTGAGATGCAATACAGAGTGATCTTTGAAAATTGACATCTATTTCTTTTGAGTCTCTTCCTGACCCAACTGGAAACTCTACTCCTGAATTCCTAGAGCATAACAGGGACTGCGGGCAGGGGCTGCCTTTTGCCGCTCACTGCTTTCGTTTCAGAACTAATGTAAACGGAACTAAGGAGATTATCGCAATGATTGTCTTTTCCCGATCTGGGCACAGGCTGAGACCGTGTCTTATCACACAGGCCAGATCAGGACTTTTCCCGTACTTAGCTATTCTTAACAAAGTAATGGGAGATGCCCCAGTCAGGTACTGGATGCCTCCGATTTGGGCAGAAAGCTGTGTGATAACACGTGGTTCCAGCTAGGTCTTAGCCCTAGCCCAGATCAGGAAAAAAGCAGTACAATGATCTCCTAAATTGGCCCAATTTGGGCCATTTTTAAATTGATTTTCATTTATTTTCTTTCAAATTAATACACAAAAGTTGACATACATAAAAGTTGTCAACACTTTGACATTTGTATGAGCAATAAAATGGATATGAAGCATCTACTTGCATGTGGGTGATTTTGAGGCCTTCCTGGGACTGAACATGGTAGTAGAAAGTAAGGGAAAGACCGTTTATCACTGTTTTCAGGTGCTTCATTTGTTACAGTTTCATCTTCCGCCCTTTTTGCTTTCCAAGAATATGACACACCTTTGTGGAAGGATTTTACTTTAAGGAAATCCCGTTCTAGGCCTTAAGCTCATGCTGTTTTATTAACTCGATTTTCAAAGCTGGATTGGGCAAAACTTTAGAGTTGTATCTGAAGAATCTGATACATTTTTCTTTCAGAAAATCCTTAACTGCTACATCTCAAACATCCAGACATAAGACTGTACTTCAAATAAGTCTTTCTAGCTATACTGTAAACCCAGTTTGATGGCTTTTATCCATAATCCTGTACAGTATTTCATTTCCTTTTCATAAACAACTTATTTAGTACTCTTTCAGTATACTATATGTTTTATTACCACTTTTTTCATGTACTTTTTTCATGAGGCTCCCATAGATGATAGACAACTAAAAGGCAGCTGACTATTAGTGAGTCACAGATGGCATTTCAATGCCTGGAGATCTGAAACTTCCATTGTTGGCAGGGATGTAGCCAGGATTTTAGGAAGGGGGGGGGGGTTCCAGACTAAGTGCCACCATTATAATGGGACTTGGGTGTGGCGGCGCAGCAGAACACATCATTCATTTTTTTAATGGAAGGGGGGGCCGGACCCCAAGGAGCCCCACCCACCCACCCTTGGCTACATCCCTGTTATTGGGCTACAGTCCTCATACCATTTTTTTCCCTGACAAATGCAAACAATATTGTTCTTCTTTAGTTCTGCAGCTATCTTAATGAATAATGGTTTAAAGAATTTTCAGGGTAACTAAACTTCTGCCTTAAGTGATATTGCATCCTTAACTGTTTTTTCCCTTCCAATTTCAGTCCTATCTTTTCTTGATACCCTAAACTTAGCTAATATCATGCTTCCAAGATCTACTTTGTTCATTTTATAAGAAACCTGGACAAAGTTTTGCAAACTTCCTTTTTCTGGATTAAAACTCCCAGAACTCTCCCAGCCAACATGAGGGAGCGTGAAGTTGTCACAATGCTTCTGAGCATGCACTCAGCCTATTTATTTGGTTTTAATACTAGAATTGAGTTCACCATTCCAGTTACAAACTTACACACACATTTAGTTTTACATACACATACACTTCCAAAACTTTCTTCTGTCTTCACAGCCTGATTCAGAAGAGGGGAAATAATTTCTTGTAGGGACAAGCTCCAGCGTAGTAGTTTTTTGTTCGCTCCCTGGACAGTATGAATCCATCTTAGTGCGGCATGGTCTGTCTGAAGAGTGAACTGGCGTCCCCAAACATAGGGTCTTAGTTTTTCTAGTGCATATACAATGGCATAGCACTCATTTTCTGGTATAGACCATTTGTATTCTCTGACATTTTTTACTGAGAAATAGCACTGGGTGTAAGAATCCATCTCAGCCCTCTTGCATCAAGACTGCTCCAATGCCCCTGTCTGAAGCATCAGTAGCTACTGTGAAGGTTTTGTCAAAATCCGGTGCCATTAAGTCCAGATCAGAGTCTGTTTCGAAAGACTCTTGACACTCAGCTGTCCACTTTACCATCTTAGGTTTCTTTGAACCAGTCAGATCTGTCAGAGGGGTTGCAAGCTGGCTGTAGTGTGGTACAATCCACCTGTAGTATCCAATCAAGCCAAGAAAGGATTAGACCTGTTTTCGGGATCATGGCCTTGGCCAGTCCTGAATAACTTTGACTTTTGCTTGCAACAGTGTGATAGTCCCTTGACCCACCTCGTGACCAAGGTAGGTCACCCTTTCAAATACAAACTGGCATTTATTGGCCTTGACTGTAAGGCTCGCATCCTGAGTGTGGTGGAAGACCATCTCAAGATGGTGTAGGTGGTCTTCCCAGGAGTCCTAAAAGATTGCTATATCATCTAGGTATGCTACAGCAAAGTCACCACAGCCCCTCAACAGTGAGTCTACCAACCTCTGGAAGGTTGTTGGGACACTGCATAATACAAATGGAAGTACACTGAACTCAAAGATGCCCATGTGTGTGATGAACACGGTGCAGTGTTTGGATTCTTTGGTTAGAACAACTTGCCAGTAACCATTAGTCAAGTCTATGGATGAGAGGTATGTGGCACGTCCTAGCTTTTCTAGGAGCTCATCCAATTGGGGCATAGGGTAATGCTCCAGCCATGTTGCAGAGTTCAGTTTTCTGTAGTCAACACAGAACCTGATCTCATTTCCACCCTTCTTGGGCACCAACACAACAAGAGAAGCCCATGAGCTGCAGAAAGGCTGAATAATCCCTATATCCAACATCTTGTGTATCTCTTGGTGAAAACATGGAGGCAAATTTGGTTATTAGTCGAGAGAACTGGACGAGTTGGTTGGGCTTGAGCCATGTAGGAGGTTGAATGTCGTCCAAGTCACGGCCCTCCTTCCTATCATAAAATGCACCCTCTGGCCAGTCTTCACCTCCCAGTTTAGGATCAGAGAGAGTGAGATGGTGATCCGGTCTGACATAAAAAGGCCTAAGTGAATTGACATGGTATACCTTAGGCCAGAGACACTCATCTGAGGGCTGAATTAAATAATTCACCGTACCCATATGTTGAAGCACAGTGGCTGGTCCCGTCCAGAATGTTTCAAGTTTATTAGTTGTCAGCACCTTCAAGACCATTACTTGGTCCCCAGGTGCAAAACAGCGCTTCCTGGTGCACTGATCATACCAAGTTTTCTGGTCTTGTTTTACTTGTTGAAGATGTTCATGAGCATCCAGACATTCAAAATATTCTGAGAATATTTTGCAGATTGGTCACAAAATCTACTACATTAGTTTCCAGAGAAGGTTGTACTCCTTCCCATTGTGTGTGTACCAACTGCAGTGTTCCCTTCACCTCATGACCGTAGATTAACTCGAAAGGTGAATAACCCAGGCTGGGGTGTGGTATGGACTTATTTTACTTATTACTCGCTTATTTTTGTTTCCCTTTAAAGGGGTTGACACCCTGGGAAATTAAAATTGCACCCCTCAGAAATGCATCATGGTTTGCCAGTAATAACATTTCACTTCATTTATTATGAATGAAATAATCATTCATTCAGCATGAGACAAGAGCTCCCCTGGGCCAGCTACTGGGCCAAGCACTGCGTGACTGGGCAAAGAAGGCCCAGGGCGCATGCTCCTGTTGCTGCCACCGTTTCTGCTGCCACCACTACCACCATTGGTGCTGGGGGAGCCTGCACAGGCTCCTCACCACCCGAAAGCGCAGCTGGAATGGCAACGGCCCACCTGGCCACTTGGCCCTAAATAGGGCTGACAGTCAATCAGGGGCAGTGCCAGAGGGAAGTCCTTCCCGGCCTCCTAGCCAATCAGGGAGGCTCATATGGCACCAGGGGTGGGATTTCCAGCCACAAAGGCCACTGGGACTACCACGTGGTTGCCAGATGTCCCACCCCAATAGGCCCAGGCAGCCAATCTGGGCTCCCAGTGCATCCTGGGAGCAGACTGGGGCTTGGCTGGGCCAGGAGGGCACCCCGGCATTCCTGGTGGCTTTCCCTCCCCCCCCCCCCCCCACCAGCAACTAGACCAGTCCGGGTAAGTCGGGTAGCCTCATTTTTTATTACGGCAAATAGCCAGCATACAGTAAATAACAAAGACTGGCCATGTCATGTGCTGAATGTCAGAAATCAAAAGACTAAACATTAATTCCCTGTACAGTGAGCCCTACATAGCCATAGATTCAGCATCCATTGATTCCACCATCCACAGCTTCAAAATATTCCAAAAGACAAAAAGGCAAAAAAGCAAACCTTGATTTTGCCATTTTTGTAAGGGATGCCATTTTGCTACCTCATTATACACAATGATAATTGAGCATCTACAGATTTTGTTATCCATTGAGGATCTTGGAACCAAACCCTAGTGGATACCCAGTGCCCACTATATATTTATTTCTGCAATGTAGACAAGACCTAGATTTCTCTTCCTGTCTGCTTTCTTAACCTTCCTACTTAGGTCCACATGTATTGATACATCTTTCTTTTTTTATAAATTTAATAAAAAAATAAAGCCACCCAACTCACCAGGCCAGCCTGATTGCCATTGGGGAAAGAAGGAACCACCAGCTGGGGACATTCCAGACCCAGCTGAGCCCCAGCAGGCATTGCGCCTGACTAGTCAGGCTCCAATTGGCCAGCAGGGGGCTTGTAGGGGTGGCACTTCCTGCCGTGATGCTGGGGCGCCTGTGATTGGTGGGGACCCGGAGGACAGCAGCCTATTTAAGGCCACAAGGAACTCGAGGACAGCACCATAGAATCATAGAGTTGGAAGAGACCGCAAGGGCCATCCAGTCCCAACTCCCTGGCATGCAAGAAATCACAATCAAAGCATCCCCAATAGATGGCCACCCAGCCTCTGTTTGAAGACCTCCAAGGAGGGAGACTCCACTACACTCTGAGGGAGTGTGTTCCACTGTCGAACAGCCCTTACTGTCAGGAAGTTCCTCCTAATGTTGAGGTGGAATCTCTTTTCCTGCAGCTTGCATCCATTGCTCTGGGTCCTAGTCTCTGGAGCAGCAGAAAACAAGCTTGCTCCCTCCTCAATATGACATCCCTTCAAATATTTAAACAGAGCTATCATATCACCTCTTAACCTTCTTTTCTCCAGGCTAAACATCCCCAGCTCCCTAAGCCATTCCTCATAGGGCATGGTTTCCAGACCCTTCACCATTTTAGTCGCCCTCCTTTGGACACGCTCCAGTTTCTCAATGTCCTTTTTGAATTGTGGCGCCCAGAACTGGACACAATATTCCAGGTGGGGCCTGACCAGAGCAGAATATAGTGGCACTATTACTTCCCTTGATCTAGACACTATACTTCTATTGATGCAGCCTAAAATCGCATTGGCCTTGTTAGCTGCCGCATTGCACTGTTGACTCATTATCAACTTCTGGTCTACTTGGACTCCTAGATCCCTTTCACATGTAGTTTCATTCAGCCAGGTGTCCCCCATCCTATATCTGTGCATTTCTTTTTTCCGCCCTAAGTGCAGTACCTTACATTTCTCCCTGTTGAAGTTCATTGTTAGCTGTGGCCCAGCTTTCTAGTCTATTCAGGTCATTTTGAATGTTGATCCTGTCCTCTGGAGTATAATCTATTCCTCCTAATTTGGTGTCATCTGCAAATTTGATAAGTATGTTCCCTATTCTGTCATCCAGGTCATTGATAAAGATGTTGAACAGTATTGGCCCCAGGACAGAGCCCTGTGGGACCCCACTGGTCACTTCTCTCCAGGATGAAAAGGAGCCATTGTTGAGCACCCTTTGAGTTTGTCCAGTCAACCAATTACAAATCCATGTAACAGTTGCCTTGTCTAGCTCACATTTTACAAGCTTGTTTGCAAGAATGTCATGGGGAACTTTGTCAAAGGCCTTACTGAAACCATTCGAGTTCCACTCTCCCCACCCTCCTTCCCTCCAGTTGAGGAAAAGGGCTGTGCTGTCACAACTTTCCAGGGTGGTAGCATTGGTCTTGGATCTGGTGGGCGCAGCTTCCAGGGCTGTGTAGCACTGGATTGGGAGTTCAACAGGAACCTGGGGGTGCTGGGAATGTTCTGGTGTTCCCATTGCGGGGGCAGCACTGAGTCAGCATCCCCCAGTGACAAGGGATGGAGATGTGCATAAGCGATCAACTAGTTACCAGAGATATGGATGGACAATTAACCTGTCACTCCTTTGTCATCCCGAACCTTGGCCGTGACCAAGCGAATGGATTCATCAATTAATAAAGGATTGGTTGATGACAGATCCAGACCTCAAGGTTTGTGAGCCAACCCTACATGACAGCTGTTGTCAATAAAGCTGTGGCCTTTTTCCTTCCAATTGAGATTCATTGTGGTTATTCCCTCCATAGCAATAAATTATTTTTAAACTATTAGAAATCTATAATGTTCCCTCTAGAGTAAGGTTAAATAATTATCTCACAAAGTCTCTCAGGTGATGGGGTTCTACCTGTATCAGCCTGCCTGAATCTTAATCTGCTTTGCTCCAGGTGATTTTCTTTGCTAATGCTCATTGCTAATAATTATTTGACAGTTCAAGACACTCTTCTGTGACATTTAATTTAAGAGCTGTTCTTGTCTTAATATCCCCACTCCCATCTAGGGAGAGAACAAATGATATAAAACTGAGTCCTATTTTGAACTGGTTGATCCCTGAGACACACCTGTTGTTTATCTCAGTTGGTTGGATTCATAACTTCTCCAAGAGTAGGGTGAGGTTACTTTTCCTGCTAACTGCCAGCTCTCTTTTCTGTACATGATGACTGCATACCACTCTGCTATGTAATGCCCATTCCCTTCAAGGACATCTTCTACTTCCAGTTATTTTCTCATTTGCTTTTTATGTTGGTGTTCAAAACATCTAACTTTATTGTGTTCCCATTGCCAGGCTCCAGTGATGCTCATACTGGTGATATAATGAACTGGCCCCTCAACTGGAATGATGTTGAAGGTCAGTTCTCTGCTTCCCAAATGGTTGCACTGACTTTGGCTGAAGCTTTATTGTTACTCATTGTCATGATGGGAAAGCAAGCAATTTGTTCATGCAATGTAAAATATATTATTGAGTCTTTCAGCCACACTGTGAGGGTTATTTTTTAATGATCAACAGATGTGTTGCCTGTTTTCATTTTCTTTGGACCAGAAAAGGATCCGCTCAGTCCATCCCAGGATCCCTTTGGTCTCTCAATGATGTCTCAAGTCCCACCGCCTAGCTAAATTGGTGTTTGTTCCCTCATGAGTTATTACAGCCAAGAAGGCTAGGAAGTTTCAGCTGTGTTTGCTTCTGACCTGGTGTCACCCTGAAGTGGATGTTCTCTTCCTCTCTTTTGTCTTTAATACTAAGAAATATTCTTGATTTAATGACAGTGAAACCTGGTTATCAAGCTTAATTGATCCTGAGTTGTTTTATCAAAACAAAGGCGCAGTATAGACCGCCGAAAAATGGCGGCCTGCTGGCACCTGTTTTTATTCTAGAGGGAAGCCGCAGCTGCCAAACCGCACAGCTTCGCTCCAGAGGAAAAAGAACCAGGAAAACCGGGTTCTTTTTCCGACACCATTGTGACATCATGAATGTACCAATGGTGTGGACCGATGTGCAGATGCTATGCATCCGTTATGTCACAATGGTGGCTCCTGTGTACATGGGGCACTGCTATTTTAGCACCGCCAGTCCATGCTAGGGTTAGGGACTGTGCGGTTGCCGCGCGGTCCCTACCCTAGTTCTGCCCCTGCCATGCTCCAAAGGGCCCATCTGTCCAGGCCAAAGCTTCTTTGTTTCTTTTAACAAATGGTTCAAACCCATTCTGATACTTGACACAGATCAGAAGAAAGACTGACATTCATAATTTGGTTGTTGGTGGGACTGAAACATTGAAAGCCAACCCAATATTCATAATATGGTTGGTGTATTACTGAAGGGTTGTTCCAAGAAAATGATGCCAATGCTGGAAATAATGAGTTGTGATATTTTGGTCCCTCATAAAATTTTGTGAATGAGGAAGGGGGCAACAGTACAACAAAAGTCCTCTTTGAAGAACCCAAAATATTCTGTATGAAGTTCCTCTGCTGTGAGTGGTTTCAGAATCTGGGAGCAGCCTAGGTACCCACTTTAAGTCAAATTAGGTGTTGTAAGTGACATGTATTTGCTACAATTAAGCTGTTTTCCTTCCCATATTTGGATTCCCTAAGAGACAGGTGTATCTAAATCCCAAGCAAGGCACACTGAATGCAAACGTAGGTGAGAGACATCATATAACAAACTTATGTCTTTTGTCACTCAAGGGAGCTCTTCTTCCAAAAACTTACTAAGCCCATAAATTTATTTGACACTTAGGTCCAGTACAGATTGGTGCAAAGCTCCAGCCTTGGGCCAATTTTAGGGCTTGGAAGAGTGGAGCGTCCACATGTTCCCAAGCGCTACCGTGCTGTCCAGGTGCCATCATGGCTCGCCTTCATCCACACGGGGCTGGAAGCATCATACGTGTGGCACAGCATCATATATCATTGGTGCGCCAATGGCGCCCCGTGCACAGTGCAAAAAGGCCTCTATCCAAGGGGAGAAAGGGGCGTCCTCTGGCTGCTAATACTGCTATTATGCTGATACTGCTAATACTGCGAATACTGAGTCAGATCTAGGTCTTAGGTACCATGCAGCAAAGAATGTTGACTATTTCATGCATTTGAGGGGTGGGGATTATAGTATGTGTTTATTTTATCCCAAAACAGCCGATTCTCCAAGATCCATTTCAGTTCTGCCTACTGTTTTTCCTTAGCTCACATATGCTCATACCAATATATTTCTTTTAATTGGTGAGATTTCCCTAATGAGCCTTCTCTATGCCATGGCTCCAAGCATGCTTATAAAATATAAAAGGAATCCAGATGACATGTTGTAACCACATAAATAGATTTAGTGTGAACAAATAACTGGTCTTTTTTTGCATTTTTTGGCATCTTCTACTGGGCCTTGGCCCATGACTGGAGGAACTGTCAAGTTCACGGAGTTCTTAATTCATTGACTCATGCCTCCTCATTCTTCCCATCCCACATTTTTATAATTGCTTAGTTTTGTCTGAGTGCTTTTTTGTTCTTGTTTGCAACCATAGAAATGAAATATTTTATTGGCAATAGGAAATAAGAAGTTCTTTGGCGTTTTAATGATCTATTTGATTTCTGTCCCATTCCACTCAATCCCATGTGCTCAGGGCAGGTAAGATTGCTAATATGAAATGAAATAGTTTTTAAAATAAGAAGGAAGATCTTATCAACGAAAGTAAGGGGGGATGAAATATGATACAGTGCTGTGGGGGCAAATTATTTGGAGGCAAAAGCTATGAAACAGATACACAAACAACATAACACTCATCCAGAAAGGGGGGAAATGTCTAGAAGTATCAACTCTTTTCAGTTCTTTTGGTTTTGATTTTATCTACATATTCCCAGGATTGGAAATAAATTCTTCCTTGAAATATCCCCCATTCTCCTCAGTCCCCCCACTCCTTTGTGTCCTTCCTCCTCCCCTCTCATTGATCATGTCTCACATCTAGACCTGTGCAATATTTGTGGAACTGATTTTCACTGACTTCCACTGAGCCTTCTTTTTTATTATTATTCAAGAATTATAGCCTGAGTGCTAGAGTATTTTCACATATTACAGTAGAGGCATATTGTTTTGGTGTAAACATTCCTCTTTCCTTCACTTGATCTCTGTTGAATCTATGTCCTGGAAACAACAGCTGTATTTACTGGCAGTAGCCATCTTAGCTAATTTGAGGATAATACAAATGGACAGCAATGTAGAGATACATTTCATTTTGAAAAATATTGGGTTAATTTAAACTGATCTGGGAAGTAGGAATGAAAAGTGTTTGGAAATGCCAGGGGTTCCCAGGATATATTTTAAGGTTTAAAAAAACAACATGTGGATTTCCAAAATATAATCAGTTGGTACAAGAATAGAACTTGGGGCTTTCAGATACGTTTTTCTTGTCTACAAGGACTCTCATAGTGATGTAAATTAAATGAGCAACAACAACAACATATACCAGTACCTTAGCAATAGTAGTGGAGACCACTGGATTATTTAACAGCCAACATTGACAGCATCTGCACTGCAAAAATAATCCAGTTTGATACCACTTTATCTGCCATGATAATAATGCTAGTCATGCATTGGTTTGCATTCACAATCACTGAAAGAAAAGTTTGTTGTGTTTTCCATGATTAGTAGGCTTCTGCCTACAGAAAAGGCCTCTGCTTGGAGTTAGAGGATCCCCTCTGTCTCTCCACATTACAAGTCACTGCCTTTAGCAAGGTTCCCTGGACAATTTTCAGGGAGCCGGTGGGGCTGCCATGAGGAGGGAGAGAAAGAAAAGCCCGGATGCATGCATCTATATTGAATTCCAAGCTTAAAAGACTAGAGCTCTCCACTTTGTGTTTTGCTTTGGGTATCACTGAAGAAGAAAATAATCTATTTTTTTAAAAAAAATATCTTCCATGCAAGACAGCAAAGTAAAATGTCAGTTGAAACACAAAATGCCTGTTTGGTTTGTTTGCTTTTCTGTTCATGGAAGGGAGGAGTTTCATTTGCACATGTATTTAATGGAGTACATAGTTTAACTCAGAGCCTATCACATGAGAAAAGGAAGCCTAAACAAAGCAATGCATGGTGTTGTAGCACTTCACATGGTGCTGTACCACTTCCATTCTCTTCCCAATGGAAGACACTTATAAAAATGTGCCTTTTGTCAAATAGATTTTTCCAGTGCAACAAAAGACACACTTTCACAACCATCTCCCTTAGAAAAGTAATGGAAGTGCTACGATGCCATGAGGAGAAGCATGGAGAAAGCCACTACTCTCCTGCTCCATTTCAAATTCTTTTCTTGTGTGATAAGGCTCTCAAGATTCATTTAGAACTGTTCATTTATTCAAAGTGGTATTCCCTGAACTGGTGCTGGTCCATAAGCCATCAACTGCCAGTCATTGGAGAGTTTTCAGGAAGGCAACAGTTGAGGCACATTAGAGAAAATAATTGGTAGTCTCCCATATCAGATAACTTAAGAAGCACTGATGTGAAAGCAGTCATATCATTAAGTGACTTAAGAGATCATTAAACAATGTAAGGTTTAGTTCATTAGGCTACTTAAGACATTGGCTGTCAAACTTTTCTCCTTCCCCCATCTTCCAGAATGACTAGCACCTACAAGTAAGACCAACCCTAGCATGAGATCATTTATTTTCCAGCACATTATGGCAGACTCCTTCCCAACAACTTGTGTACCAGATGAACTAAGGAATATGATGAAAAGCCAAATAAGTATCATTATTTTGCTCATCAGACAGGTTTAGGAGGAACAGTAGAACTTCATGTACTCATCACAAGGGGAAACTATGTGAAAACTAACAGACTCCAAATGTTTTCTTAAGTACATACTTGTTTCCAATTATATGTTTTTAATCTACCAACATTTTCCCCACAGTTTTCAAAGATGTGACATTTATGCTCATGCTGTCTTAATGGCTTGCAAGGGCAGGTTGTCGACAGAGGGGAAAAGCCATACACATTGCCTGCTGGAAATCCTACACCTCAAAGAAGCATACTCTTTGAGATGTATCCAGTGCAGGGCTTGCTTAAGAAAAATTCAGGTCTACAAAGTAACTCTGCTCACTCTTTTCTTCAACCTCTCTTTTCTTCTTTAGTGCCTACCCCACAGCCTTCCTTTGAAGTCACCCAACACTCAGGTTTGGATTTGGGAGACAGAAAAAGAATCAGAGGGGAACTCCTCTCTCTTGCATAATTGAGCTGCACTAGATACAACCTCTTTTATACAAAGAAATGTACCCAATGTGTATCATTCTTCTCCCACAAGAAAGAGAGGATATAATGATTGAGCAGCTGCATGTATGGCTCTCTCTTTCCACAGTTTCCTCCAGTGCTGTGTGGATGGTGGTGGAATCTAGGTGTTTCACTGTGCAAATCTCTAAAACTATAAATCCACATTCCAGTGCTTATACATTTTCCCAGGGAATGTTTCCAGGCACTTTAAGAAGGAAGGTTTTACTGACATGTCCTCTTGTCTCATAGTTTCTCCATTCCATTAATACTGATATTAATTACTACTGGTTTCAGTTCTGTTTTTCAGTTCCCTGCAGTGGAACAAAACCAGAGATGTATGCACGATTCTCTCAAAGAAATGCTTGTCTGTTAGTATTTTTGAAATCCAGAAGTTCAAGAATATTGTGAAACCCAAGAGTCTCTGATCCAGAATGGAGCAACAGTGGAGGATTAAAGACTTGAGATCCTCTATGAACCAAATTATTTGTGTTCTGTTTAGGGATACTGGGGAAATTATCATATGGGGGATGGGACATCATTGCCCTGTCCTTGTCCCATTCCTGTCCCATCCTTCCTGTGCAATTGCAAGAAGGACTTTCAGATGACGTCGCACTTATCCGGACATTATTCGGTCCGGAAAGTATGACTGACAGTGATCGTGTGAAAGACCTTCAGATGACATTGTGCAGATCCTGTCATTGTCTAATCACTGTCCTGTCACTGAAGTAGCATTGCCCGACATTTTGCATTAATGGGATTTTGTGTTAATGCAATGCCAATTCAATGACAGGATCAGCACTACGATCTCAAACCCTTTCACGCAATCGCTGTCATGGATGGGATAAGGACATGAGAGCAATTCTGTCCCTATCCTGTCTCTGTATGATAATTTCCTGGGTCTTGTAGTCCAGTCACATCTGAAAAACCACAGCTTCCTCTGCACTTTTGCAGGAAACATACTCTCCCCAACTTTAGAACTACGCATGGTTCATAACCAAGCCCAGGAATCCCAAACCAACTAAATAAACTTTCCTACATTCAGATCATCAACCTGGTCATCTCAGTGTTTAGAGGAGAAAATGGAGATACAGTCAGCCCTTCTTATACATGGATTCAAGCATCCACGGTTTGAAAATGTTCAAAAAAAGTATAAATTTCAAATATCAAACCTTAAGTTTCCATTTTTTATAAGGGACATCATTTTGGTATGTCATTATATTTAATGGGACTTGACCATATGCAGATTTTGTTATCCACGGGGATCTTGAAACCAAACCCCAGCGTATAACAAGGGTCCACTGTATAACAGGTTATAATCAAGAATTTGCCTTGTGGTTTAGATCTGGAGTTGCAAGACTTGAGAAGTTGTAGGAGGATAAAACAACTCTTGGGTTTCACAATATTCTTGAACTTCTGGATTTCAAAAATACTAACAGACAAGCATTTCTTTGAGAGAATCATGCATACATCTCTGGTTTTGTTCCACTGCTCCCAAAATGCTTCTTATAACTCTGCCTGGATATGAAACCAGAGATTCCTGGACTTTGTGCGCATGAAAAACAAAGCAATGCCTGACTCATGTTTCTGATAACTGCAGACTAATACAGCTCATCAGGTTTCTGACGAAGTGCATTCATAATTCATCCCTGCTCTCAAATGTAAAAAGAAAAGAAAAGGGCATAACATAGAGCAGAAGAGAGTCATAATGTGGATAGAACATATTTGTATTAATAGCTTCTCTCAACTCCTTCCTTCTTTTATTGAGCTGAACTGGAGCATCACATTTATGACCATTTATAGCACCATATTTCTTCCATTTTTCACTCACGATAAAATGGAATGACATCAGAGCACTTTGTGGCATCTTAAAAATGAATATTGCTTTATTTAAAGCATGCATATTCTATTGGTTGCCAAGGACTGCAAAGCAGTTTCACATAATTTCAAACAAGAAGTTTAAAAACAATAAAAACAGCCGAATACAAAACAAAGAGCATATAAATCATCACTGTACTATGCCCCCTTATCTAGGGGTAAGTCTCATTGAAATCAAAAGGATTTATTTCTGAATAGATATGCAGAAGAGCAGGCTTTAATGCTGTATACAGTATGCTATTATAAGCCAGAATCCATTTTGTCAAATGCATGCAGATATAATGACAAAATACTTCTTTAGACCTAAGAACAGCAGTTGCATTGATGCTGTGGCCAAGATCCTACATCACAAACATAGTTACAAATGCATAACTACTTTTCTTCCCTGGACTTGACCTCACTACTTTAAAAGGCAGCAGCTATACTAAGTGATGGATGTCTGTTCTGCTGGCAATTAGGTTGCAGCAGGGTGACATTTTCACCTGTGATCTGCAGGATGAAGAATTATGACAGAGGACCTGGTTCTGATTGTCACACCACAGATTGCTAGCAGAAAGAAAGTGGAAATGTCATCCAGCAGCACCAGCAGAACAGAGCTCTATTGCTTGGTGTTGCTGCTGGCTTTTAAGGTTGGTTTGGGGAGGCATTTGGGTTCATGGTAATAATGACCATAAACATGAATACCAAAAAGTTATAGATTTGTAAATCTAGCCAACACATTCATAGCATCGATAGGATCCCAACCCATGTTTTTAAGATATACCCTAAATACTGATTTTTTTATTTGTCCATACACAAAACTGAGAGGATATGCAAACATTGGAAAATCTGCTAATACAACACCCACAGGTAATTATTTTCTAAAACAAAAACAAACTCACGTGTTAGGTAGTGCCAAACTTATACTCATCTTGGAACAAACACTACATGACAGGACTGTTGCTGACAGTGGCAGCTGAGGGAGCACGTGTCAGTGGGGTGATGAGTCCAGTCCAGGTGTCACTCCAAACTTCATAGGAGCTGCCCAAGTTATCACAGCTGTTTGTGGAATGGAATTCTGTACCTTAGATATCTCCTTTAAAGTTTGGGCTAAAATCCAGATTGTAGTTACTGTCCTGCTAGCATGGGAGCCACCAGCCACCACAGGTTGCTGGCAGCCTCAAAATCACTGATGCTATGTATAACCTGAATCTTTGGTAGGTTATCTCGACCGCCTCTCACCTCACTTTCAGCTGTCAGGTAAAGACTTTTTTTTTTAATTTGGGCAGGCCTTTGGTACTTAAATACAAAAGAAAGGGTGTTTTGAATGCAGTGTGCTCTGCTTTTATCTGTTTATCTTCTACTTAAGTTTGAAATGGGTTTTCATGTGTTTACTGTTTTAAAATAGAATTTCTTTTTTATATGTAAAATAGAATTTCTTTATTTTTTTATAAAAAATAAAATAACATTTTTAGCTGGACTTGATTTGAAACTTTTAAGCCTCTTTGAGTCTCCTGTTGGGATAAAGGTGTGGTATAAATTAAATAATTAAATAAATCTTGCATAGCATTCTTCACTGCTAGAGTTATACACATTTGTATGTATGCTGCACTTGCACTGAGTTGGGTATGAGAAACCAGAGTCTCTTTCTACTCTAAAATTCTACAGCTGGTATTCAGTACTGAAGGTACAGGTTCGTAACCTAAAGTTAGAGATCTATAACTACTTCATATTCAGTATATCTATGTAATCTTACCACAAAGGTAAAAGGTAAAGGTTTTCCTTTGACAAGTTTGTCTAGTCATGTCCAACTGTAGGGGACAGTGCTCATCTCCATTACTAAGCCAAAGAACCAGCATTTTTACATGCTTTTGAACTGCTAGGTTGGCAGAGGCTGGGACTAGTGATGGGAGCTCACTCCATCACACAGCACTTGGGCCTCAAACTGCCGACCTTGTCATCGTCAGAATCGGTGTCTTAACCACTACATAAATGCCACCTCTGCCCACCATAAGAGCCAGAAGCAGGATTAGGTGGAAGAGGTCCATTCAGCTGGTGAGTGGGGCAAAAGAAGAATGAGATTTCCTGGCCTCAAGCAAGACTATGACAATCAGAAGCAGGATCCCTTTTGCAAGTCCTTGTCACAGCATCACTAGTTGATGAGAATAGGTGGAAACATTAGGTGGCAGCTGCTGTTGAGGTGGAGTCAGGATTACCAGGTGTCCTCCTTTTCCAGGATATGCCCTACATTTCAACCTTCTTTCCAGGAGATATTCCAGAATGCCCTTCATTTTGATCATGACTAAGAAGCCCATTGAGTAACACCACATTTGCTGTTCACCTTTGAAAAATTTGTTTACTTGGCAGCCAGTTCTCTGCAAATAGGATGGATCCTTGCAAAGTTCTTTTTTTCCTAGGAGCAGCAGCATCAGGCAAAATTTGTCTCCAGAGCTCAGGGCCCAGTTTGATTCTCGAAGAGGAAAAGGAAAGCAAACATGTTAGGCAATGAGCTGCTTGAGGACACAATCCAAGTGTTGTTGAAAGGTTTTTCCCCCTTAATTTCAGCATAATGGACAAATGAAAGGAATAAATTAAATGTAGATTCAGTCAAGGTTTTGTTGCTAATAAAGTACAATTTTAAACACTTGTCTTGCTCAGAGTTCTGTAAGTATTATAATAAAGGCATTATAATTATTTTGTAATGTCCTACATTTTCCTCAGTGCTCTACATTTTGTGGTGTCTTGTCCTCCTTTGCAGTTAGGACATCTAGTTACCCTGGGTGCAGTTCAGGCCAGGAGTAGATGCTACTTAGTTATGCAATCGTAAACAAATAGCTGATGTAGAATATTGGTGTGTGTATATTTGTAGTTTACTGTGGGTGAGGCAAAGGATACCGTGTGTGTGTGTATATATATATATATATACATACGTACACATATTCACATACTGAAAAAAATGGGCTTTGTTTCAGAATAAGAATACCAGGTAATACTACAGCATTGTATAGAGAACTATTATGTACTTGGGTAGCAACATTTGGCTCTCCAGAGTTCAGTGACATAGTGGCATCCATGTCAGGGGTGTACTGAATCCAGTCTCGGTTTTATTCCATACTTTAGAGGAACTATCCAAGGTACTGGGCTTATTTTGTAACAGGTTTTCAGCTTCTTGGATAGTATTGTACTTTTTATTGAAGTCCAACAGAAAACCCAGGCTGGATTCACTGACATGGATGCCACCTGTCACCCCTGTTCCAGCTGTATTGGACTTTGGCTCCTAGATTTCCCAGCCAGGACAGCCAATGGTGAAGAATTATGAAAGCTCTATTCCAAAACTTATGAGGAGTCAAAGGCTTCCCATCCTGATATATAAAATAGTTTGTGTGCACTTGATTGACTGTTGTGCCCTGTTATAGCCAAGAATGGTCCGATTAAATGTTTTCAGACTGCATGACAATAAGCTTTGTAAATGTGATGCTGCTGATACATTGTCATTTATAACAGATTAGCAGCTGCTGACAATATGTTGGAGCATTGCATAACCATAATTGCTATTGCTAAAGTGATATTGCTGTATTGACTCCATTTCATCATAGTTTACTTGGCTAGATCTTTATATGAAGAAAATCTTGATAGATTATACACACAAAGCACTAAATCTTAATGACAGTTTTCTGTTTTGCCCATTCAGCAATCAATAACAACTTTAGTCCAGAGGCAAATTTTTATGATTATGTCATTTAATGTAAAATTGGGGATATCACCCAATAGAATCTCTCTCTCTCTCTCTCTCTCTCTCTCTCTCTCTCTCAATTGTGTGTGTGTGTCATATAACTGGTTAGTTATCACAAAAATGCATTGCAATGCTACATCAGATCAATAATCTTCACAACTGGGAATATTTCAGATCTTCCACTGAGAAATGTGCATTGATTCTGCTGATTGTTTTTTTAAAAAAAGAATTTCCCATGTAAAAGGAGGTGGCTACATATTGTCAAGATGGGTAAGGGTGACCAAAAAGGTAACATTCCAAACTACATTCTCTCATTTTTCAATAACAAGTCCATTGTCTATA
Source organism: Sceloporus undulatus (assembly GCF_019175285.1). NCBI lineage: Eukaryota > Metazoa > Chordata > Lepidosauria > Squamata > Phrynosomatidae > Sceloporus > Sceloporus undulatus. The sequence goes on from NW_024802941.1 coordinate 1,214,854, forward strand.
GCCTGAGTCTAAAGTTTGCTTTTCTCCATTCTTTGTATGATTTAATATTTTAGATTATTAGCAGATTGGCATAAAGCCCGTAAACCGCTGAGCCTAAGATACAAAGGCAAAAGAGAAACAGAACTGTCTACATTATCAAACATAATATATATAATGTGTAGTGCTTTAAACAAAAACTTTATATTCTAAGCCAAAGACAATAGCATAGTTACAAAGATTATTAAATAATAAATTAGAATAAAGTTAAACAGATGATCAGGTCTGTCCGTGCACATGGGGCTTATTTTCCAATGATCCTGCAAAATAAATATCTGAAAAATACAGGTGGACCATATGGAAGAATTGCTTGGTCAAAGTGTTGGTGTCTAGCTAGCATTCAGCCACTCTACAAGTTTAAATGGATGTTTCTGGGGATTAGGAATCAAGTGCATTGTCTACATTGTGTATGATACATAATTTTTACTGAGGAGCAGATGTGAGAAATGTAACCCAGCTGGTTGCCCTACATTTCTTATGACATGGGTAGAAAGCTATGGCCCTCCACTGGTTTTTGACCTACAACTCTGAACAGAGTTCAGTGGTGAGGGATCCCAAAACCTCTGAAGAGCCACTATTATCCATCCCAGACTTAAGACCATTCAATGCTGCTGATCAAAGTATCCTTTTGGACTGCTGGACTTGGGAGGAATGGTGTTATGGAGGCTCCATTCCTTCCTGGAAGATCAATCACAGAATGACATACTAGTGCACTTCTGTTACAGCCTTTCACTCAAAGATGCCTCAGGGTTCCATTCTGTACCATTTCCTTCTTATCATTGACATGAAATGGGAAAAGTCATCCGAAGATGCAAATCCTCCTCCTTCTTGGGAGGCCAGTCCCTGCCCCATGCAGCTTTACTTTAGAGTAAAGCTGTGCAGAGCAGGGATGGGGAGGCCGCTGGGCCCTCTCCCTCCCTGCCCCATGCATGGCTTTAAAGTAAAGCTGTGCAGGGCAAGGAAGGATGGGACTCTTTTAGCTCTACCTCAAAGCCCCACCCCCAAAGCCTCCCCCACATTATTATCATCAAACCGGGTGAGATCCAGGTGCGGAATGCCACTGCCCAGATACTGATGCAGGCAAGGAAGCTGAAGCATATTACTCCAGCACGTTGCTGATGCATTTTAAGGCCAAAATCAATCTGCTGGTTTGGATGTTCAAACCCTTGAAATTCAGGGCCAAAATGTATGAAACCAGGTCTTCTGAATGACCACCTGTATGTGTCCTTGAAAACATATCTGCAGGTCTTCCATATGTGTTCTTCAGTGAGGTTAGTGTAGTAAAGTAATGTATGCATACATACCCATCTATTAAGTTTTATGATTATTTGGTTTGTTTTTAATTAAATGTTTCCCTTCATCTTCATGGATATGAGGGCAGCATGTATTGCCAAACTAATAATGCCAAAATATAATACAGTAATAGATTTTTAAAAAATATAAACAATGACTGGCATCTTGTTAGTTATATAAATAAATCCAATTGATACCTGTGTGTGTCTTTTTATGGTCATTGTAGACAGAGGAGTTTACTTCTTCTCATGGATAATAACTCCCTAACCACAAGACTCGTCACCCAGCTGCTGGGAGACAACTGACATGGTCATGTAGTGGCTAAGAGAGGGCATAAAGCAGCCAAGAAGCCTCTGACTATTATCCAATAGCTGCCTACACAATGGTGAAGGCATCCTCTGGGGCCATGTAAATGTCATCTAGGACTTTCTGTGGGTCCTCCAAAGATCTTGAGTACCAGCACTATTGTGCATCCAGCTCTCAGGACATGCTCCCCACCATTCTTCCAGTGGGAAACAGTGAGTTGTTTGTGGAGGGAGATGAGAGAGTGGGTGTAATTCTGCACTGGTGGTGGAAGCTTATGCTAACAGGACAATGTTATTACTTTCTTTTGTTTTCTTATATGATATGAGCATCCTTGTGCAGATATGGATATAAAGACAGCCTGATCTTTAAAAAAATGAAAGAAAATAATAATGAATATGGTTACATTGATAATAGTAAGAGTTATTCTAATACAGACTGGCATAATACTGTAGGCAAGTTATGTCAATAAAATGTCAGTTTCTGGAAAAAACAGGTCAATGATGTATATTGCCATAAGAGCAGAAAATAATAGAGCACTGTATTCCCTAAAAAGAAAGGCCAACAGCTTTATTTTCTATATCCCATTTGTTTGCTTGTTTTTCTTTCACATGCTCTCATATATCATATGTCAAGTTTACTTTTACAGAAGCTCTAAGTGTAATACTAATCAGCAATTAAAATCAGTGTTCTTAGCTAGGAATATATTATAGACAACATGAATCATAATGTATCACTTTTGAATTAATCTGAATTAGGTCTGCTCATGGCTGGCTCAATCATGAACTACATGAGTTTGCATCACTGTGGGAAACTGTGTGTTAAATGTGATTAATGCCAAGGGGAGCACATAGATAGAATCCCAAATGTTGGCCAGTCCACATGGGATGTTTATGTGAGCATTCAACATGACGGTATGCACTCAAGGTCACTCAGTTTTATGTGGAAAAAGTGATATCAGCCTGCAAAATTAATCATGTGCTAAGCAGTCCCCAGTTGCAAGAAAGCTGAAGATGCTTCAAAGCCAAATGAACAAAGCTGTGTTCATAACTTGGAACATAGCTTGGTTGACATTACTCTGGTTGAGGATTGCTCAAGAGAAGCCAGATGTACTTAAAGCTAGAGGGTCACCATTATAATTCCAATATTTTATCTTTGCTGGGGGAGAAAACAGATCTGGCCCTTGGAAATAGTTTAATGACGTCTTTCTGGCAAATTTGCACGTCAAGGTAATTAGCAGCTGCGCAGCAAGATGGTGGGCAGATGCCGCCGTCTCAGCTTCCGCTTGTGGCTGCCAGTCTTCTGCAAACATAGCTATATCAAGCGTTGCAACGTGAGTTAAAATGTCAGCAAACAGAGATAAAAAGAACTTCGAAACTGATGGAAAACAGTCTCTTTGGACTCTAGACATTACAAAGCAAAGCACAAAGAAAAGTGATATACTTTTAATGTTTGTAAAAGGGCTCTCCTATAAAATTGAATGTTTTGAGAACTCCAAAAATTAATTTAGGTCATTTTCAAGTTATTTCAGGGCTTTGGCATGCATAAATCAAAACAGAAATATTTAACTGCAGGTTTTGATTATTCTTCTAAAGTTTTCTAAGTAAATGCTTGTGAATGAATCCTCAAAATAGAAAGGGGTGACTAAATATAGAAATTTCCAGAACCCTGCTTAAAATGAAGGCATGGAAATTAAAGCATTTGAAATAAGTGTATTCAGGATATTTTAAAGACACATTTCTACATTTTGAGAACATGGTTGCCAGTATCCTTTACTTGATAGCAGCATCACAAAACCCAAATATTTCTATTTCCCCATGGATTGATATTGCTGATTAATGCCTCTTTAAAAAAGAAAAATTGGGTTACACATTGAATAGAATTTGACTGCCAAATACTAATAATACATGTTTGTTGATTCTGGTTCCTTCTGAAATGTAGATGTCATGGCTAAATGTGGTTGGATTAGCACCAGTTGTACCAAACATTTGCAGCTAATAAGGCTAAATCTACCTGTGAATGCTTACCTTTATAAAAATAGCCCCCACAGAAAGCCACCAGTTGTGCTGGCAACCTGGTAAGGTGGGAAGAGTGAGTGGTAGGGACATTTTTTTCAGTTGCCTCTGCAAAAGAATTGATAGATACTATCGCCAATTTTATTAATGATTGTCATTCATGCATTCTCTGTAAACGAATCAGAAGAAGACCCCCTCTGTATGGCATCGATTTGTGTAGAAGTTTTTCATCCAGTGACAGATATACACTTAGAAATCATGTGTATATGACCTGTAAATGGATCAGAATATATGTGCAAAAGAATCCATCTTACCACCAGGGTAGTAAACAACCAAGCTTCTCAAACATACGTAGTTATCTATATGGGTATAAGGAAGAAAAAGATCATGGCATCATTTACAGAAGCAAAATTAAAATCTGAATTTAAGACATCGTTTAATTGAAATGTAGACCCCAGAAAAGGAAGGAAGGAGAAAAAGGTACTACGAATGGTAACAACAATACAAACTGCCTAAAAATATTGTAGTTGGCCCTGAAATGCCCAGACAATGCAGGAAGGAATTAGGATAATGGGGAAAAGATCTTAGCAGATGGTACCTGGAGCAGGTATCAAACTGGAATAGAATCAACATGGCAGAAAGAAAAGAAAGATTTTTTTTCATGTGATTAAGAGGGAAGCAGTAAGGAAATTAGAATATGTACTTGGGACAAGAAGACAGAATGCAAGAATGAAATTTGGATATTGAGAGAAGTTATTAGTGTTACCAGGAAGAAGGTTTGCTCCTAGGAGATCTGTGCTATATACCAAGTCTTACTGAAGGTGATTGTGTTAACTGTTTTTCTTTTTTAAAAAATTGTTGAAAGAAATTACACACTTTGTGCCACTTATAGCAAATAAAAATTTACAGGTTCAGTCTCTCTTATCTGAAATGCTTGAGAACAGGAGTATTTTTTCAGATTTTGTAATATTTGCATACACATAATCAGATATCTTGGAGATGGGACCCATGTCAAAACATGAAATTCTTTTAGGTTTCACATACATCTTATACACATAGCCAGAAGGTTATTTTATAATCAATATTGTAATAATTTTGTGTATGAGACACATTTTGAGTATCTTGTACCATCAGAAAGCAAAAGTGTCACTATGTCAGCCACTGGTGAAAATTGTGTTGGCTTTTGGAGCATTTCAGATTTTATTATTCCAAATAAGGTGAACTCAGCCTGTATTAGTAATAAAAGATAATGTCTTTTTATAGATTACTATGCACTGGGATTATGCTTGCTAAACAGACACCCAGAGATGACAGGGATAGTGAGAACAGGACAGAATTACATATATAAAAACTAACTGTCGTACAACTTATACTATTTTATTGGTTTTGCAATTATTTGTTTATTCTGGTATCATTCTATATATGCTGACATCCCCAGTTATTAAAACTAACAAACTTAAAATCATTTAAGTTATCAATTAAATTAGAACTTTTCTAATAAAAAGAGCAACTTAATTACATTTATTTTAAAACTTAATTTATTGATGTAAGTTGGACTTAAAATGTTTACCTAATTTCAGAATTAAGATATTAATTTAGTAGAACCTTATATAGCAAAAAAAAATTCATTTTCCAGGTGGTTCATTAATTAATATAGTTGGTTATAAGAATTTTTTTTGTTACTTGTTTCAAGATTAGAATATAGTTCAGTGAATTCAAATATTTTAATAATAATAATAATAATAATAATAATAATAATAATAATAATAATAATTTCTTACTTGCCTCTCCTGATGGATGTTTTTTAAACAAAAATGTAGCAAGGGCAGCTTGGAAGGTGCTGGTCTTCTTTCAAGCTAAGCGTTCCTCCTGTGTTCTGCCCTGAGCACTTCATAGAGATTCCTCATCTGCCCCAGGAAACTAAATTTTAAAGCTCGTATTTCTTTGACTTTTGCTGGAATCCATACAAGAATCCCAGGAACCCTAAAGAAAGGATGGGTGGATAAAAAGATGAAGCTTATATGGGAGGGAGAAAGGGAAAGCAAGAGAAAGGTTTTGGGTGACATTGATAAGAAATAGGCTTTTCAAAAATTTAAGCAATGGTTTTCTTCTCTCATGTGGTCCTGAGGAGGGGTTAAGTGAAATCACTTTACAGTTTTATTACAAACTTTTAATTTAAACTTTAAATATATAATACAGAAATAACACAAACATAAATTATTTTCCCCATTTCTAACATAAATGTTGTTTCATTTGATTTTCATAGCTTTCTAATAAATAAATTCACTAACATTCTTCTACTAACTTTCTGGTCTCTAGGCATTACCTAGTTATTATCTGAATTCTGTATTAAATTTTTTTCTCTATATATATATATATATATACACACACACACACACACACACACACACACAGAGAGAGAGAGAGAGAGAGAGAGGGGGGGGTTAAATATTGTCTTGATCAGATCTAATTAAATTTTCTAGAAGCCTTGGGTCTATTACAATACTAAGGAACAATATCTGGCATAGATGGACAATGTGTATCTCAAAAGTTTTCAATATTTAATACATTTGTAGCTAATTTTAAAATATTTTTAACTTTTAAAATCTTTTACTTCCCTTCCATCCAAACAATAGCAGAGAAGGGGGGAAAGAATGCTGTTGCAGCAGAAGCAGCCATCTTTGGGCACTAGGTCAGCCTGCAGGGTTGCTCCAGCCATTACGCCAGAATTTTTTAAAAACCCATAAAATGAAAAATTAGTTATGTAAATTTTAAGAAAAATAATCTTATTAAGAGAAGAACAAAGGTAGGAATAAACTTTTTCATTATTCGGGACTTTTACCTGAAAAAGAAGATAGCCACACCCGAAAAAACAGTAGAGTTGAAGCCAAGAAACCTCTATGACAGGGGCTACAAATTATTTTAAGGCCATTCACAATGTAAAAAGAGGACTAGGATAAAATCTAGCAATTTGGTAGAAGGAATTCATGGTCATTTGCAACTGCTACTCCACTAATTTCTGTGAGCTGACTCAGCTCAGAAAAGCTTCACATATTGCTGTGCAGCATAATGTGTGTTCAGGATAGATAGATCAGTCTATTTCTAGTCCATGCCAATTTCACATGCAATCATACTAATGTCCATTCTGTCATTTTTCTGTAACTGTCTGCAAATATGTGTCTGAACATGAACACATATCCTTTAAGAAACATGAAAATTCATATTATTTTTTAATGTCACCATTTCACAGAATACTAATTTCTATCCAAATGTAACCCTGTGTGTGCCTGTGCCTTCAAGTCACCGGTTGACTTATGCTGACCCAGTGAATTTCATAGGGTTTTCTAAAGCAAGTTTACTCAGAGGTGGTTTTCCCAGTTCCTCCCCTTGAAATAGAGACCACAGCACCTGATATTCATTGGCAGTCTCCTATCCAACTACCAACCAGGGCTGACCCTGAGTAGCTTCCAAGATCAGGCAGGCGTTTATGGTATTTAGGCTCTTAAATTTAACCCTAACATATGTCTCTTATACATATTTGAACCTAATACAGTATATGCATTTTTATATGTTGTGAACCTGTATTTGTATTTTTATATATGTTCATGCCAAAAATTGTATCACAACATTTCAAGAGTTGGAGGGGGGAAGAGATCAACTGTATTCGAACAGGCGTATTTCTCTAGGAAGTGGGAATCAAGTCAGCTCACTTAAAAATGCAGATTACATGAAATTCTTCCGTACCCTCATTCTGTATCCCTTTTTTATGTGTTGGTCTATTCTATTTTGTCATGTTCCCTCAGTTGAGATGCAATAATTTTCATTCCTTCATAAACATCCTTTCTGCTCATGTATATGCAATGTTTGATTTGGTTACTCCACCTCTCCCCATCCCTGTAGGTTCAACACCATAAACGGTTTCCCTTCTCAAGAAAATAATATCCAATAACCACAAGGTTGTGAGTTCAATGCCAGCCAGGGGTTCCAGGTCGACCCAGCCTGGCATCTTTCCATAAGGTTGCTAAAATGAATACTCAGCTTGTTAGGGGCAATTAGCTTACACTTTGTAATCCATTTAGTACATCAGTAAGCAGTATAGAAATGTACTTGCTAACAATATTGAAGCCAGCGATGGAATGTGTTTTAGAATATCTGTTGGGGCAAAAAAGGAAAGTCCTCAGCTGAGGGGCAAGCAACGACAGAATGAAAGGACTCTAAGGCATAGATGCCCACAGATCCTCTGGACAGTGTGTTTCTACTTTTCCATATTTCCGAGTGCTTTTGTTCTGGAGCCTTAGCTGCCACCTGTCTTTTTCTTTCCTACTGCCCTTCTATAGCAGCAGGTAGTGATGAGACCAGTGAGAGACAAGAAGCAAAATAAGACAAGAAGCAAAATATCAATGGGAGGGAATAAGTGAAATAACCAGTGGGAACCAAGGAATCAAATGCCAATGGTAGCCAGGGAGGGAAACAACCAGTGTGAGCGAGTAAGGGAAGGAGGAAAATATCTATGGGAGGCAGGAATGGCTATGGGAGGCAGGAGAGGCAGGGAGCAAACTATCAGTGGAAAGAATGCATAGATGCCCACAGATGCTCTGGACACTATGTTTCCACTTTGCATTTGGAAAAAAGAGAGGGAAACAACTAATCAGGGCAGGTGTAGGAGACACAGAGGAAGAGGAACAAGTGGCAGTCACTCTTGGCTGCTAGTTTCCTTCAGTTATTTGTTCTTTTATCTGTCCCACTTGACTTCTTCCACTGTGTGGCATGGGATCATATAAGAAGAGACCATTGCTTTGCTAAGAAAGTGGCTAGGTGGGTGAGAGGATAAGATGAAGCAATAAAGATGATGAAAACCATCCAGCTAAGAGCAAGGAAATGAGGGTGAGGACAGTTTGATGCCAAGTGTCGTTTGCTTCCCTCCATCTCATCCCATTAATTTCTGTTCTGTTTAGGGAGGACTGCCAGTCTGATGTTTAGTAAAGAAAGCAATGCTAATTGAGAGGGAAAGCAGGAGATCAGGAGAGAAGTGAAGCAAGCAAGCAAGCTCATGGAATATATCTATATGTCTTCTGTAGGGGACAGAAAATCCAGTGCCCCAGTCATCTCTAGGGATTTTGAAGGGGAAGAAAAAAGATCAACTTAGCCAACCTCTTCATACCTCCTCCATGTCTTAAAAAGTGACCAGAGTTTTACCTATCTCTCTTTCCATCACAGATGTAGCACGGTTGGAAAGTGCATGAAATGTCCTTGTGATATAAAAATCCAGTTGTTTGTGTATACATGTTATATTCTTCTTCCTAGACTAGTGGTTCCCAACCTTTGATCCTCCATTTGTTTTAGATAGCAGATCCCAACTTGGCCAAGGAATTATGGGAAGTGATGTCCAAAACATCTAGAAAACCAAAGGCTGGGAACCACTGCCCTAGATCTTCTGACTATTTTCAATAGTGTGCTTCACATCACACACAAGCTTAAATATATGAGTGGCAAAATGTGTTTCATCAATACCAGGAATGTGTAATGTATGCATACTAGGAAACTGTGCTTTGGTATGGCATGTGCAAATCTAAAGTCTCACAAACACATGGAGCATTTCCTTAGCTGCCTACACAAAATTGGAAAATACGTGAGTGCTGAGAGTTGGAAGGTGGATGGTAAATTATAAGTAAGTAGAAAATGTGGGATAAATCCTTCCTTCTGACAGACTATGTCATCTGAAAGAGAAAAATAAAGTTGTGGTGAGCTTCAAAGCAGACACAACAAAAGTATCAGCAATGATTAATGAATTAACATTGTCAAGTAAATGAGCTATTTCAGGACCAATTGTTGTTGTTTTTCTGGAGTTCACAGACTTGAAGGGTGCTGCAGCTGTAAGAATAGTTTGACTACCTCAGGGCTGACAACTTCACGACTGATTTTTCTAAAGAATTCCTCCCAAACTGCTATTGATTGATTTCAGATGGGGAGTTCATTCTATGCTGCCAGGAATACCAGATGCCTGCTAAGCTAATACTCTATTTTTATTTTTATTTATTTTATTTATTTTTGGTCCTATGAAAGAGATGGGGGCAGATACTTGTAGGCAACATGTACTCTCACCAACATAGGACTGCACAATGTCACTATTTTTCAGTACTTCTTGACAAAAGCCGTTTATGGCAATAAAAAAGTGACTCACAGTGGAAGAAATCCCAACAAGCAAAGATATGGGGCACATCTATCTTGCAGCAGAAGTGATGGCTTAGTGTACATCTAATAAGATGGGGAAATCCACTACATCTCAGTTTGTTGCTTTACATTTAATCCCATCAAAATCTTTTTCTCATCCCATAATGAGCTGCAAGACACTGGCCTAGATCCAACTTAACAGTAGTATCACCTAGAGCCAGTCAAAACTAGAGTTAACTCAATGGATTACCAAGTTTCCAATGGGTTTACAACAAAGCTGGCTGGGGAAGGGAGGTTGTCAGTGAAAAAATAACTTTGCCAAATTGTGGTGCAAAGTGCTGAAGACTTCACCAAAAAGCAACAACACACAAGGCCCTTTGTTGTCAACTGAAGAGAAAATTGTGTAAAGTAAATGAAACATACTGGAAAGGTCCATCAGCAAGCAACATGAAAACACACTTTGGGGGTTTATCAGATGGGGGGTAGGATGTCCTTGTCCCATCCTTTTCCCGTTCTCATAGTGAGATCACAATAATATTTTCATATGATGTCACACTTATCCTGTCAGTGTCCCATCAGTGAAGTGGAATAGTCCCATCCTTGCCCTTCATTTTGTATTAATAGAAGAACACATTAATGCAATTCCTCTTCACTGCAAGTTTAATGACAGCATCAGTGTGAATGTATGAATGTATTTCATGCAATTTCTGTCACAGAAGGGATAATGACAGATTTCACCCCATCCACCATCTGAAAATCTTCTTTGTCACAGAGTACAATTTTCTTAAAGGAAATGCTCACTTGTTAGGTGTCTTTGGAAGTGAGCATGTTGAAAAGAAAGGAAGAAGGAAGCCCTGCAGAGTGTTTGAAAGGTGACTGGCAACATTCCAATGCTTTGTTTACCACATGTTTATGGACTTGTATCTGTTTTAATCTCTTCTAAGATAGTTGTTTTTTGTGGGGAGGGGGTGCACCTTATAAAGAAAAACTAAACCATTTGGGTGCTGAGAGTAATCTGACATTGTAAAAGATTCATTGATGAAGAGTGGAATATCATGAACAAAACTAGAAAAGTCTGGTTATTTTGGAAGGCAACATTCAATCCAGAGTCAAAGGAGTGTGCTGGTTTTGGGCTGCTCGGCCCACCTGCTGCCAGCTGGTCCATTCTTCATCTCTTTTCTCCCACATGTATCCATTTAGCACAACTTAATATAGAAACCCTTCTTCAGATACTCTAAAGAACCACTTTCTTGCTCTGATTAAAGTGCACCGACACTGCAATTTTGTTTGAGTTTCAGGTACGTAATAAGCACTTCAGTATTGTGAACATGTGCAGTTAACATGTTCAGGGTGAGGGAGATGCTTCGGGTATGGAAATTTAGCAAGAATAAACAATATGCAGCTTAAAGTCTAGTGAGTCACAATAGATAGAGACCTTAACACTTTGTATTATTAGTAGTGCTAGCAGTTCAGTGGGCCCTTAGTATCTGCTGGGGTTTGGTTCCAGGAATCCCCACAAATACCAAAATCCATGGTTGATCAAGTCTCATTAAATCCAATGACATAGTGAAATAGTGTCCCTTATATAAAATAGCAAAATCAGGGTTTTCTTTTTATAATTGCTATCTTTTTGGAATCTTTTCAACCTGTGGGTTGTTGAATCCATGAGGCATTCATGCATATGGAGGGCCAAATGTATATAGCTGCATTTTTATATAATATAATGATGTTTTTATTATTGTATAATATTATACAATACTGTTTTTCTTTAAATTGGAGGCACTGCTTTGCAGTGGTTCCGCTCCTTCCTCTCGGGCAGGTTCCAGAGTGTGATGCTCGGGGACAGTCGCTCTTCAAAAATAGAGCTTAATTGTGGTGTCCTTCAAGGCGCCATCCTGTCCCCGATGCTATTTAACATCTATATAAAGCCGCTGGGAGAAATCATCCGTGGATATGGGGCTGGGTGTTATCAATATGCTGATGACACCCAAATATATTTCTCCATGTCTCGGTCATCAGCGACAACGACAGATGGTATCTCTCCCCTCAACCAGTGTCTTCAGGCAGTAATGGATTGGATGAGGGAAAACAAGCTCAAGTTGAATCCAGACAAAACAGAGGTACTTACGGTAGGGGCCCACAAACCAGGGATTGGGCTGCAACCTCCAGTCCCAGAGGGGCTCACGCTCTCCTTGAAGGACTGTGTTCGCAGTCTGGGAGTGCTTTTTGATCCGTCGCTTCAGATGAGGAAACAGGTGAATGCAACGGTCAGGAGCGCCTGCTATCAGCTTCGGCTGATACGCCAGCTGCGCCCTTTCCTGGAACAGGGTGACCTCGAAACTGTAGTACATGCACTGGTAACCTCAAGACTTGATTTTTGCAATGCGCTCTACATGAGGTTACCCTTGTGCCTAGTCTGGAAACTCCAGTTAGTACAGAATATGGCAGCCAGGTTGGTCACAGGAACAGCAAGGAGTGACCATATAACACCAATACTGAAGTCACTCCACTGGCTGCCAATTAGTTTCCGGGCACAGTACAAGGTGTTGGTTATCACCTTTAAAGCCCTACATGGCTTGGGCCCAACCTGTCTCCCATGCTATTTAACATTTACATGAAACCGCTGGGAGAGATCATCCGGAGACATGGGGCGCGGGGTTATCAGTACGCTGATGACACCCAAATTATTTTCTCTATGTCTCCGACTGATGCAGTGACTGGGGATGGTGTCTCTCCTCTCGTGGCCTGTCTAGAGTCAGTAATGGGCTGGATGAGGGAAAACCGACTCAAGTTGAATCCAGAGAAAACGCAGGTACTAGTGATAGGTTCTCCTGGTCCAGGAATGGCGGTGGTTCCACCTGTCCTGAACGGGGTCACGCTGTTAAAATATATTTCTAAATTGTATTGAAAATGTTCAGATGTGTCAATGGTTAACTAAGGTTTAAAATGGTTCCTGTTGCAGGCCAGAAAGTCTAGGCCTGGAAGAGCAAGTCTTCAAGGACATGTGCTGAGACATAATATCAACAAATGTGTTATTGTTATGCTCCTGTGTAGCATGGTGACTTCATGGGAAAGAGGTGTGTCCACTTGGTGGGAAAGTTGATCTTGTGAGAGAACAAAGACTGATGTCACATTCTAGCTTTTAGCATGGACTCTGAAAGAGAATAGATGTATAGTAGCCTGCTGTAAAGTGTAAATAGCAACAAAGTCAATAAACCCTCATTTGAGTGAAACTCTGTGTGGAAGTTACTTTGATACTGAGTAGCTGAGAAGACTGCATCTGTTCCAGTTGGTACCAGTCCAGAACCACCGGTAACAAGAGACATCAACCATCACAAAGATCTTTTTCTCTAACACACGCTCCCTGTGAAGGACTCCGTGCACAGTCTGGGGGTGCTTCTCGATTCGTCGCTCCATCTGACTGCTCAGGTGAATGCAACGGTCAAGAGCACCTGTCATCAGCTTCGGCTTATTCGCCAGCTGCGCCCATACCTGACCCAGAGGGACCTAGAAACTGTTGTACATGCTCTGGTAACTTCGAGATTGGACTTCTGCAATGTACTCTACATTGGGCAACCCTTATACCAAACTCGGAAGCTGCAAATGGTGCAGAATATGGCAGCCCGGCTGGTCACTGGCGTTTCCAGGACCAGCCATATAACACCGGTTTTGAAAGATCTCCATTGGCTGCCCATTCGCTTCCGGGCTCAATATAAGGTGTTGGTGATTACCTATAAAGCCCTAAATGGCTTGGGCCCAGGATACCTAAAGGACCGCCTCTCCCCATACATTCCACCTCGCACCCTCAGAACGTCTGGGCAGCAATTACTGAAGGTGCCTGGGGCTAGGTTAGCCTCCACCACACGGAGGACATTCTCCATGGCTGCCCCAGCCCTTTGGAATACGCAGCCCATCGAGCTCCGCTCGACTACCACCCTGGCCCAATTCAGGAAGGACTTAAAAACCTTCCTGTTCCAACAGGCATTCCCCGACTAAAATCCTGTGGGCCTCCCTCCTCTTCCATGGCCAAGAGGTTGGGCTATGGGGCTTTTAATTCTGTTAGTTTTATTGATTGTATGGTTAGCCTGTGTAGTTGTAGCTTTTTATATTGTTTATGGCACCATTGTTTTTTAACCTATGTTGTAAGCCACCCTGATCTTGGGAAGGAGCGGGATATAAATAAAATTTTATTATTATTATTATTATTAACCTATCTGAGGGATTGCCTGCTTCCATATAATTCGCCCCGTACACTCAGGTCCTCTGGGAGGAACTTATTACAGCCCTTAAAGACCAGGTTGATGGCGACCTCCCAGAGTACATTCTCTGCAGCCGCTCCCAATTTATGGAATGGCCTGCCGGACAAGATCCGTCAAATTACCAATCCAGAGAGCTTTAAAAAAGCCATTAAGTTGGATCTCTTCCGGCAAGCCTTCCTAGACAACAAATAAGACTTCCCATCCAGCGAACTCTGCCTATGATGATTTTTATTCAGCTCTTAGTTTTTAATCTTACATTGTTTAATCTTGTTTTAAGGGGGGGGTATTATGTATATATGGATGTATTTTAACCTGTTGTACGCCACTTTGATTGCCTAGAAATAAAATTTTTATTTATTATTTTATTATTTAAAAGAGTCAACTCATCCCAAAATGTGGCTACCTCTGAAGATGAGAGCTGCCTCTAGGGCAAATTGGCTGAACCAGAACCTCATTCAGAAACCATATAGCAGCAGTTTTAAAGGACTTGCACTGGCTACCAATGTTTCCCATATTCAAGGTGCTGACAATAAGATATGAAGTTCTAAGTAGCTTGGGACCTTGACACTTGAAGGAGTACCTCTTCCTATATACAGGTATTTCTACCTAAGTATTAAGGTCTGCTAGGGGGATCTACCTCTGTGTTCCATAAGTGGGTGCAATACATTGTGGAAGGTGTCTATGAGCCCTGGTGATGCAGTGGTTAAATGGCTGTACTGCAGCTACTCACTCACAAACCATAAGGTTGTGAGTTCAATACCAGCCAGGGTAGACTCAACCTGAAATCCTTCTGAGGTTGCTAAAATGAGTTCCCAGCTTGTTGGGGGTAATTAGTTTACACATTGCAAACCACTTAGGGAGTGCTTAAGTGCACTGATAAGTGGTATAGAAATGTACCTGCTGTAGCTATTGCTAACTGATTTTAGACAAATCTATAAAAGTGTCTTATCTGTTTTACTGGTTTTAAATTATCTTTTTTTAATTTGTTAAATTGTTTAGTATGTTTAGTCCCTATATTATGTTTATTAGTCCATATATGAGCACCAGCATAGTGTAGTGCTTTGAGTGTTAGACTATAACTTCTACGACCAGAGTTCGATTCCCAGCTCAGCCATAAAACCCACTAGGTGACAATGGGCAAGTCACATGCTCTCAGCCTCAGGGGAAGACAATAGCAAAACTCCTCTGAACAAATGTTGCCAAGAAAACCTCTTAATAGGTTCACCTTAGGGTCACTATAAGTCAGAAATGACTTGAAGTCACACAACACACACACAACTTTCCTTTACACATATGGTTGTTTGCTTTTGGGTGTTGCAGGGATTGTTATTCTCTTTCTTCCTCTGCACAGCCCAAAGCCCCACCCCAATTTATTGAACAGGTCCTAACCCACCCACACACCCCACAACTATTCTGTGCTTCATGGCGATCAGAGAAGAGTTTTGCTGCAGCCAGATGCAAAATGATGTCATCAGTACTGAAATAGGGCCAAAGTCTCAGTGTTGCTGTAATCATTTCACTTCTCACTATGTGGATGTAGCCAGTCTTCTGTGATCCTGCCTGCTCCCCACAAAACGGGGAATGACAGGGCAGGGGGCTTCAGAGGCTTTTCACTTGGAGCACATGCAGACCTATTATGCTACACTGAGCCATAGAGGATTTCATCCTATCTCTGAAATGAAAGAAAGACTATGTTGGGAAGACTCATAAGTGCATAACGATGCAGTGATAAAAACCTCATCTGGAGAGTCATTGGAAGTAAACACACGATATAAGGAGAAAAGTGCTATTTATTTATTTAAAATATTTAGACACTCCCCAATGCCTACAGGGAATTTTACAGATATTTTAGAAAATTTAAAACAATGAGTAAAATCACTGGTTTAAAGAAATAAATAAATCAGCTGAAACAGTGTTAAAGTAGTAGAATGTTAAGAGCCAGCAACAGAAGTTACACTAGTAAATGCATAGATAAAAAATCAAAATCAAGGAGTGAGTGTCTGCCAGAAGAGGATGGTCTTATCCTGTCAGTGAAGAATAATACTTTGAATAACACTGTAAAAAATAATGGTCTGCAATAAAGTGAAAGCAGGTATAGAAAACATGGGGCAGACGCATTGTGAACAAGGTGCAACTCCATAAGATGTGCTGATAGAGTGTTGGATCTTCTGTATATGGCATCTTCTCCTTAAGCTGACTCTATAGTTGTATAAAACAAGAGACACTTTTCGTTCACAGCAGTAAATTAGTCAAGCTAATAGTGGGCCTTGTACAGGAGAACAATGAAGTGCTAACAGGCACCATGTGTGAACAACAATAGTGGGATCATGCAGTTGATCTGGCAAGGACTACAGGAGGAAATAACTAGGGATGGCAATGAGATCTCATAGATGGCACAAATCCTATTATTATTATTATTATTATTATTATTATTATTATTATTAGACAAGCAGGAGTATGTGTGAGATTGGGAGTGAGCATATGAGCCAAGAGTGATGTCTGTAAAGTCAAACAAAAATCCCAACCCCGCTGTCTTTTCATAGAGGTTAGATGAATGGATACAGGGGAACTGAACCAATACTACATAGCAAAACAAAGGAACTGTAGGCAACAGAACAATGGGATATGTAATCCCCTAGCCTGATCATAATTCAAAGATTTGGCAAATATAGAATTAAACACAAAAAAAACCTCACATCCTTGATGGTTCTTGCTAACCCGACAAGTGAAGCATCTCATTTGGGATGACAGTGTCATAACTTTGAGTCAAACCTGTTTCAATATTTTTGTCTTCTAAAACAGTAAGGGTGTTATCCTATTGAATGAATTCTTAATGAGCCAAAAAAAATAATTCACAGAAGATCCACAACAGTCTCTCCCAAATTATTTTTTTTCTTTTCTGTTTTTGTACCTGTGAACGACTAATTTTTTTAAAAAAAATTAGAGCAATTACACAGCAAGGGAATAAAAAAATGTCCTTATATGTACTGTTATAATCTGTTATAAATATGCTCCTCAGTACTACCACTACTAAAATCTTTGCAGTGCAATGTAGTGGAAATATACAATCACATATACACAAACATGGAGGTAGGAATAGGGAGAGAGCGATTAATAGTGGCTTTGGCTGAAACCATTTGTAGATCAGGACAATAGCACTATGGGGTGAGATTAAAATCCTCATATCTTGCTTTAAATGAGAAGAAAACACTGAAGAAGAATTGGTCTCAGGCTTTTTAAAAATATTTCCAAATACAGTAAACAGGACAAGAGATTTTTTATCTCCTGATTCATAGATTCCAAAAAGGGCTTTAGTTATGTACTATCTGATTGAGTTCAATGGGACCTTGAATACGTTGGCGGGTTACAAACCGCCTGTTTGGGGCGGGCTGCACCCGCCCCTTTCTCCGGTGTATCGGGGCCTCAGTGTCCAGAGCGGCAGCCGCTGAGGCCCCGATCCGCCGCTTTTCGGGCTGCGGGGAAGCGGCAAAAGGCCGCTTCCCTGCAGCCTGAAAAGGGGTATCCCTGGGGCTTCAAGCCCCAAGGACACCCCATGGCGGCGGGGAGGAGGAGAAAGGGGCCGCTTGGCCCCTTTCTCCTTTGGTCCGCTGGGCGCAGCTGTGTGAAGGCTGCGCCCAGCAGACCAAACCAGGAAGGAGCTCCGAAACATATAGAGGCGGCACGGCCGTGACATCCTCATGGCGACGGCTGTGTGGAATGGCCACCGCCATTTTGTGTGCACAGAGCGCGCACTAGGGTTAGGGGGTGCGGAAGCACCGCCCCTTTCTAACCCTAGGACGCGCTCCACGCGTACTTTCTAGCCCGTCTGTAATGGGCCGTAGACTACTTCTTTTGCAAAATTATGTCATCAGGACTGTACCAGATAGCTGAAATGCTGAGATCCTTCTACTTAACCTTCTGCACCAGCAGTGTTGCTCTGGAAGAAGTTACACTGGTTTCATGCTATGCCTTCCAATACATTTCTTTAAAGCCCTCGTATCTTCCAGATCTGCTGATGGAGTGGACTGATACCATAAACCCCTCAAGTCTATGAAAACATACTGTTGAAGTGTTCTATAAAGCACAGACACTTAACATGGCACCAAAAATTTATCTGCAAAAACAAGCAACCATTTTAAATTTGATCCTTTCTTGTGCATACAAATTTCAGTGTAGATTGCCCAGATTCTGAGGAAGACTGGAGTGCATTATTTTCATTGAAAGGAAAGTGGTAAGTGGAGCAGGAAACACAAAGCATTCACATTTCAAACTATAGAATTGTTATGTTAAATAGATGTCATTCATATGTTAAATGTTATGCCGCATTCTCAAGAGATGACTTCAAAATTATACATATGATGGTCAAGAATCATCATACAATAATAAAAATATCAAATAGGGTCAGAATTTCAAGTGTGGGTTAAAAAAAAAACAGATAGCCAGAAATTAACCATGCTAGTAAATCATGTTTTAATAAAATAACAATGTTTTTCTAAAGATTCATAGATTCTGGAACGTCTCCTGGAACAATTAATGCCATGATGTATGAGTTACTACTGAGAAGGCATCACTATAACTGTGGCCCAAATGTACAGTTATAGTGGAAGATAACTTCAAGCTGCACCAAGCCAGGAAAAGCCAACCCTGTTGGTGACCCATTTGAGACTATGGCAGCCCTTCCGGCCATCTGCTTCAGCCCTATGACACCTCCAATATAATTTTTATTACATGGAGAAGTTTCTCAAAAGGCCTTCCACACTTGAAATCAGATAAAACAAAGCAGGGATGGGCAAAAGCCTGTGAGCCACATGTAACTTCTTAAGATCATTTAGCAGCCTTCAGGGGTCCCCATGGGTTAAATTCTTCATGATTCTCCATGTGCCTTCTGGGTGACATGGGGAACATTTCTGACATATGTTGCTCTCCCCTCAGGCCATTTTAGATCAAGGAAAGGCATTTAAAAGACCTGGAAGTGACTTCCAATACCTTTCTGTTTTGAAACATGGCCCAGGAGCACCTAAAACATATCGGGGGGGAACCATAGAGGGTGTTGAGGGTCAAAAAATTCTGGAGGGAGTGTGGTGGGTGGTGTACCCCCCCCCCAAGGTATCTTGGGGGCAATACAATTCCCTGGCCTCCCAGAGTTGCCCAAATCTGAGTAGAATGTGTTCACCTGGAGAATGGGGTTGTTATCGTGCTAATCCCCAAGCCATGTAGGTTTTTATAGATCAAAACTTGGACTATACAATCAGCTTCTCTGAATCCCAGATTACAAAGTGAATTAGGGTGATTTGGGCCAGATCTGATCATACTGAGCCATTTTGGTTCTGGAGCAGAACAGCACAGCCCAAACTGCTTTAGACTAATTTAATCATCTTGACATTAAGAATAAGCAGGGGAAAGCCAGAAAGTCTCCAACATGGCCATATAGAAAAACACTAATTGAGATGATGCAGAGGTGGAAAAGGGGAGCTGGAATGGGTTAACGGACAGCTTTATTTTGTTACCAGGAGCAAGAATCTTGTCACCACTTTCTAGTTATGGATCTTATGAGAATGGATTATGTGGGGCCATTGCAACCATATAATGATTTTGTCCTGCAGTCATCTGTTCTTTCATTTATTAGATTTAGGTGTGTTGGTAGCAGATTGTGAAAGAGATGTGGTAAGAGGTCGTCTGTTGTTGAATGTAATCTGAGTTATTATCTCTGTGACATTCTTTTTTAATTCATTTTGTATTGTTGACTGTACTCTATTGTGTGCCTTCAAGTCATTTCTGACATTCAGCAATCCTAAAGCAAACCAATCACAGGGTTTTCTTGGCAAGATTTGTTCAGAGGAGTTTATCTTTCCTTCTGAGGGTGAGAGAGTGTAACTTGCCAAAGGTCATCAAGTAAGTTTCCATTTCTGAGCAGGAATTCAGACCTTGGTCTCCAGAGTGATAGGAGTTTATCACACATAGGAAAATGTGGTGTTTAAACAGTGATTAACCCATGCAAATCACACAATTGACATTAAAACATGATTAAAGTGAGACTGAGATTAATAATCAGGGAATAACCAGGCAATAAACAGCCAAAAGTCATTCATGGGAAAATCCTGTGAATGATTTGCTGCTGTTTCATGTCTGGTTATTCACAGGATAATAGCACTTTAATAATGTTTCATTTTGACGTCGTGTGAAAACCATTAGTGCAACTGCAGCATTATCATGAGTTAATCACAGTTTATGCTTCCAGTTATCCCCCGTGTGATAAACTCCTAAGTCCAACATTCAAACCATTACATCAGACTGGCTCTCTCTTGTTGGCTAGCCTAACTTCATCTTCTGTTGGCCTTTGTTGCTATTTGTCAATCAATGTAGGTAGCAAAACTGCTTCCCTCCCACCCCTAATTGCCCCTATGTATTCTTGTTCTAGCTTAATGGGAAGACCAGAAGTCTGAGTCACCAAAGGAAAAGTAAAGGACCACTTTGAAATGAGAATGAATTCCATAGTTGGAGTCTGACTTCACTGTAAGCAAATGAGCATGGATGAATTGACCGAGCATTATAGTAAAAGCAACACACTGCACCAACACTTTAAGATGCAACACTATGGTCTTAAGACCGAGAAAGAAAGGTTCCAGCAGCCAGGGGTGGGGAGAAGACCATTGCAGAGAAACAAAGGATCATGAATCCTGTGGTAGCAGCATCTCTCTCTCTCTTTCTCCTCTCCCACAAAATCCTCAGGCAGTCACATCTGGGAGAGATTATTATTATTATTATTATTATTATTATTATTATTTAGGAAAGCTATGGGAACATGCAGGAGAAGTTTCCAACATCAACCCAGGTCACCAAATGCCTGGGAGGAGCAGAAGGATTTTTGGGGGGGGGGATCACACCAGCTTGACTGGTCCATCATTCTCCATCCCTCCTCCTCCTTCATGCTGAATCACTGAATCTCACTCAGTTGGACAAGTTGGAAGAGTAAGGCAAAAATGCCCTTCTCCTCAAATAAGACATTTCATTATCATGTCATCGTTGTGTGTCTTAATGAAACTTTGACAGCATAGCACCATGGCAAAAGCAGCACGAATTGCTAAGATTGAGCAATCAACAGCTTTTAAAAATAGATCTTTGGGGAGACAGAAAAGTAAACATTCCATGTACTTAACACAAAAAACCTGGACTGAAATGTATGAAATTTGGATGAGTGAATCTCGCTATAAAGTCTGTCATGTTTCCAAATGCTGTGTAGATGTATGATGGAGGTTAAATGAAAACAGTGCAGCCATTTCTGATTTCCCAATACAAGTCAATGGGGAATGGCTAGTTACCCAGATTCCTAAATCATGATTTGAATTCAGAATTCATATCAAATTTAGTTGGGTCAAAACTGATCCATACGTGATTGGGCCCAGAACCAAATTGCAAATCAGGCTCCAAACTGAACTGGGGGTCCATGCACCATTCTCATCAAAATGAGCACCTTGATGTAGCTCTGGAGGCATATATATATATATATATATATATATATATATATGGAAAATACGTATGACATTACTGTTGAGGTTTATCTGTAAGAAAGGAGAAATTATTCATATAAAGCAAAACATGGATATATGAAAATAGATGAAAGAAGGAACATTTAATCAACATGAAATAAGTTGCTTCCCAAACCATGAATAAGCAATTTTGTGGTACAGATCTGACCCACCAAAAACTTCCCCTTGAAATCTTTGCCCTAGAAACAATAGCTTGTGAGTAAATCACACATGTTTGTTGAATAGGTTGGGGGGGGGCATGGAAGGGCAAAAATATGTTGCTTTTCTCTGGATTAACCACTTCAGAGGTATATTATTTATTCATAAAGCGGCATACTAAAAAGTTTTCCAAAAATTTGGAACCCATCATTTCAGGGACACATAATTATAACCATCCTGTTCCAAAGTGCTTGTAAACCATTTTCTTGTCATTAATATAAACTGAGAATCTCCTGTTGTAAGAACCTAATAGACATTTCTTCTCATCTGAAATTCATCTTGACAACAGCTGGGTGGGAAATATTTGCTGTACAACACCAAAGAAAAACCCATCCTACCTCCGCTTTCTTCACGAGCTGGAAGGAGACAGTATTATCAGACACAACCTAAAGACAAACAAAATGCTGGAACAATTTTTCACCTGCAGCCATTGTTAGTTTTTCATTTCTAGAATCACACTTATTGCCCAGATCTGAACTACTATAGATCTTATTTTAAAAATAAATAAATAAATAAACTTAAAGCTACACCGAAAAGGAGGATAAGCTATATCCATGAGGAGTTGACCAGGGCTAGCCTGGAAGAAGAAGACCCATCCCTCCTAACTGTCATCTTCCGGCCTACGAGGGATTGAACGAGGCAGCCCAGCCCATCAGGGCTAGCCTGAAGAAAAACTCCCCCTCCATAACTTCATATTCCAGCCTATGAGGTTGACCAGGCAGACCCACTCCAGCAGTCTACCTGAAGAAGAGACTCCCTCCCTCCATACTGTTCATCTTCACGGCCTATGAGGGAGTGAACCAGGCAGGCACAGCTCCACAGGCCAGCCTGGAAGAAGAGACAAACCCTCCTCCATAAATGTCATCTTCCGCCATGAAGGATTGACCTGCATGGCCCACTCCATCAGGCTAGCCTGAAGAAGAAGAGCCCTCCCTCCAGTCCATCTGCCTTGTCCAGGCCTCAGAGGGAGAGAGAAAATGCGGACCTGAATCTCTATTCCCCCCCCCATTCCCTTCTACCATTTTATCAGTCTTTTTAGATTGTAAGCCTTAGCCAGGAACCGTCTATTACCCCCTCTGTTGTAAGCCGCTCATTCCCAGTGATTGGCACATTAAAATAAATCCTATTATTATATTATTAAGGACTTATTTAATGAAATTGCACATGGAGAAATGCATTATAATAAAACAAAGATAGATGTTTTGTTGTTGTTTAGCTATAAATTTGTAAAATTCTACTCTTCTTTTTCATTAAACGGTTCTCTTCCTTCAAAGATATGTGAAAAAACTGCATTTCTGTTATTATTTCGGCTATTTATAAGGTGAAATGCCTCTAATACAGACTGGATAAACAATTGAGAATTAATTCAGTGGCAACGGAAATTTGCCAAATATAGGTTGAGAAAATCCCATATAATATAATGATTATATATATGTGATGTAGCACCAAAAGACAATGCAAAGTTCTAGCAGCAATCAATTAGGATTATAAACTAGATCAAGGAAAAAATAGTCCACAAAAAACACTCTATTGCTTTGACAACCTCATCTGAAATACAGTTCTGGTCACCGCACTTCAGAAAGATTTTGACAACTGGCATGTTCCTGAAGGTGACCAAAATGTGCAAAATGGAAAATCCTAGAAACCATGCCCTGTGGAGAGCAACCTTGAGTAGCTTATATATTACCTGGAAAAGAAATGTCATATATCTAATAGTCATGTTTTAAATATTTGAACGATTTCATATGTGGAAGGACAAACCATTTCCTGCTAATTCTAACTAATCAAGATTGCATCCATCATTGTACATTCTCCACTGGACAAACATTAACGACCACTCTGGCAGGAGTGGGGAGCATACCTAATATGTTAAAGCTTGGAAGAGAACCTAATGGATGTATCTGCATTCCGAATTATAGCAGTTTTAATAACCACTTTATCTGCAATGGCTTCCAATCCTTGAACCCATTGTAGAAAGGCAGGATAAAATCCTGAATATCCTGAAATAATAAATAAGAAATCCTCAGAAAAACCTTGATTTGTTAAAAAAATTAAGCTACTTAAAAGCCCTAGTGTTCTTTAGGAAAGTTCCTCTCACTCTCTAACAAATCCAGGTGGAACCACGGCCCAAGTTAAAGTATTATCGAACAGCAAATTGTCGGAGCAGATACAACAACAACCCTACCCCTGAAAACATTGTCCTTCAATATTCACAAGAAGAGACTTCATCATAACAAAATACAGTTGTACCTCGGGATACGAAATACCCAGGTTACGAAATTTCCCGGATACAAAAAATCCCTGGAAATAATTGTTCCGGGTTACGAAGTTTTTTCGGGTTACGAAAAAATTTTGGTGCTTTTTCGCGCTTTTCGCAGAAACGCGGCTTTTCCACATTAGCGCCATGGCAATTCGGCTTACGAAGCTTTTCGGTTAAGAAAGCGGCCGCGGAACGAATAATTTCGTAACCCGAGGAGAGCATGTACAAGGATCACAAATTCATTTTAAATAATGGAAATAGGCCCTGTAGGAAAGAAAATGCTAGGGACCTTTGCATGCATCTCTTCCAGAAAGACCATTCTAGGACTCCCAAAAAAAAATGATAGACATAAACCAGCCATTGCTTTGAGGCTCTTCAAGTTTCCATAATTAAACCAGACAAAAGAATCTTTAAAATAATTTCAAACAGCATTGGTTTAAATATATCAAGGAGGATTTCCTTTCCTTCCCCCCCTTAAAGGAGAAAAAGACAAAAGGTGGTAGGATTAAAACAATACCTTGAGCATGGCTGATTTCTTTTTACAATAAGATCCCTTTAAAAAAAAACTATGTCAAACCATTCCTGAAAAAATCCACAGAAGTATTGAATCTCCCCCATAACAGTTTCATTTAAAAGAAAAAAACGCCTGAGCAGCTAAGTTCAAACTGTGTGAAAATGTACAAATGGTTGTTTAAAGAATAAAGGAAGACACAAACCAGTGTGGCCTTTGGCCCTACAGAATGTCATCTTTAATGTCTAGGTTGGCATATATTTTAAATCAACAGGGTAGGAGTCGTTCTTAGTTTTATGCCTTTTTGTTAATTATGGAGGAACATTTCTTCCCCTTGTTCCACACCCACCTTGCCAAGCCGTAATTAACTAGCTCCATGAACCACACAATGATACTAGTCTGCTTGAAATCCAAAACACAAGCCCTGAGGAATCCAACTCTACTTTGCACATCCACCACTGAACCATCAACAGAGACGTGGTCCGCAATGACACAAGGAAAAAAGAGAAAGGGAAGATGGGAGGGAGGGGGAAAGAGAATGCTTTGTTTTTCTTAAGCCTGTCTTTCTCTGCTCTGCAAACAAAACTAACCCCAGATCATTATTTAATTTATGAGGTGAGAGTGAATCAGCAGCTGATGAAAATGGGGGTGGAGGGGAAGAGTCTTTACCTTCCTTGAGATATCTTTGCGTTCGTATATACTAATCAACTACGTTTTCTTTCTGTGGTGAGAAATAGATGGCATTTTACCTGCACATAAGGATTTATATCTCCATCTCAAAAAACTCACTGATTGTGAAGTATCCAATAAGCACTAGTTTTTCACTGAGAGATGATTGTTTCTTTCTCTGATATATTTACGGAGAAAGACCAATGTCGCATGGTTTGTTATTTTTTAATTATTTTTATTCACACATTGAAATCTGGACAAGACTAAAATTCAGACAAACTCTTAAGGCAATCATTAGAAACATAACATCACATAACTATAAACTAAATGACAAACACAAACATTGACTTCCGGAACTCTCCTTCACTGCGAAAGACAGTGTTGCACTGTTTTTCATTCGGCTTTCCTTAACGCTTTTATCCTTTCAAGATGTGCTAATTATTTAATACATGCACATGAATTTGGTTCTCTTGTTTTGGTCTAAGAAAGTGGCAGTTAGCTTTGCAGAGATGGGGGCAGCCTAGATCTCCAGGGGATTACTTTTCTGTTGCTAAAGAGCTGAAATGTTATTACCCATCTTTTTATGCCCATGGTCCCGGATCCCCACAGGGCTGAGAAGAGGAGTAGCTCTGCTGCATTGAGAGCCCTCCAGTCCATCTTAACAGGGTCGCAACCCCCATGGGCTGGGATCCGGCCCCGCGGCCGTGGGACGGCCCAACCCAGTCCGGCAGCCGCCGATTGGCCGCGGTGCGGGGCCAAAGGCCACTCTCACAAGAGGCCAAAGGCCCCACGCCAGGGAATCGGCGGCAGGACAGGCCTCTCGCTGTAGCAGCCCTCAGCCAGCAGACAGCAGGGCCAGAGACCCCCTTCAGCTGAGGCTCCTTCACCCCCCTGTTTCCCCCCAGGCAAAAAGGGGCAAGAAGGGTCAGGGGTCCTCTCCTCCTTCCCATCCTTCCCTTCCCGTGGCTGCCAGGCAGCCTCGGCAGGGAAGGAAAGGAGGCAGGGGTCACCTCCTCCTTCCCATCCTTCCCTACCTGCGGCTGCCAGGCAGCCACGGGCAGGGAAGGGAGGGATGGCGGGGTGTGTCCCTCTCCTTCCATACTCCCTACCCGTGGCCTGCCAGACAGCCGCGTGGAGGGAAGGAAGGGGGCGGGAGAAGAGGGAGGAATAGGTATGAAGAAAGACGGAAGAAGAGAGGAGGGAAGAGGAGGAAAAAATCGCATAGAAGTAGTGTCTGAAGTAAGGAGAGGGCGTCTGGAAGCACGGAGGATTCGTGAGTGAGGCCGTACGTAGACAGTCTCCTTCTCGTCCTCCTCAAAGCGCTGCTTCGTCTCCCTCCCCTCCGTTCTTCGTGCGTCTTTCCATTCCCCATTTTGTACAGTCTGCTCTGTTTTTTTACACAATATAATGTTGTTTGGTGTGTGTTGTGGTTGTTGTTTGTATATGAGAAGTGAGTTATGATGATGATATCAGTCAGTTTCTGAGACATGCTCTCACTCTTTCTGAAGGTGAGACAGTGTGACTTTCCAAAGTGCATTTCTGTGTATTTTCGGTGCTTTTAATGCTAAAAGGTCTGCTTTAACAATGATAGTGATAACGATGATGATGGTGATGGTGATATTGATATCAGCCAGCTTCTGAGGCCAAAATGTCCTCCATTTTGATCATGCCTAAGAAACATCCATTTATATTAACATTTTAAAAAAATCATCAAATTTTTCCGCATGTCCTCCATTTTTTAAAAAATGTGTCCTACATTTGAAAATGTTGTCCTATATTATTTATTTATTTGTTTGTTTATTTTTTAATTTATTTATTGGCTTCAGCCCCCCAGTTGTCTGAGGGACAGCAACCCGGCCCCCAGCTCAAAAAGGTTGCCTACCCCTGATTAACTGACAAAGGAAGTAACATTTGAGACAAAGTGTAGACCAGTGACTCTAAAATTGTCACATTTTTAATTCATGTATGATTTTTAACATCTTTGCCTGATGAAGAAGCCAGTGAAGCTTTGAAAGCTTGCATGGTGTACTTTGAGCATTTTAGTCAGCCAATGAAGGTATTGTTCTTTTATGGGATTTGGACCTTATTGTATTTTGCTACATGACCAATATGGCTCCCCCGAATACATTTCTCAGCAAGAGTTTTGAACCCAGGGAAACTGACTTTTGATAAATAGATGTATTACTTGCACACATCCACAGTAACTGACCACTGTAAAGATCTGAAAGACCTGTATCATCTGGCAAAGCCCTTTAAACATTTAGAACAAGGGTCATGATCTGCATCTTTCTGGATCCTATTATATTGTCTCCTCCCACAACTGTATAAATATGCTTTATACCTGATACTTTAATATCACAGTGTATAGTTTGATACTACTTTTAACGGTCATGGCTCCATCCTATGAAATCCTGGGATTTGTAGTTTGTTGTGGCACCATAGCTCTCTGATAGAGAACACTAAATATTTCACAAAGCTATAAATCCCAAGATCACATAGCATTGAGCCGTAACAGTTAATGCAGTGTCAAATTGTGTTAAATCTGCAGTATAGATTAAGACTGCATCTGAATAAGTGGGTTTATATCCACAGAAGCTAATGCTAAAATAAAAACCATTTAGTTTTACAGGTGCTGCCGTATTCTTTTTTTCCCCTCCCCGTCCCTCTGCCCCACTTCATCCTTTTTATGCTGCAAGAGATTAAGGCCTTATTTATATGGGCCCCCTCCCCCTTTCTGGCCTTGTCCTGTGCAGACAACACATGGCATAAACTCTGGTTCTGTTGCAAGCAGTCCAGACAACATCTCAAACTTTTCACACTTGAATCGAGATATAACACTTAAAATGGAGTTTAAAAAAAACTTACCTGTTGCTCCAGATTCCCCAAGAATTTGCGACCATCACTGGCCACATCTTTGAGCTGTCCCTGGAGTATCCTGGCCAGTGCACACAAGGCCTAACACAGTTATGTCTTTGAATGCTCTATTCAGTGTGCGCAATATCCATGCTCAACTCCAGTTGTGGTGAGTAGCTTTCCAGGGGCCATTTCAAACCATACAATCTTATCACTATGATTCCACTTTAGCCATAATGAATGAATCCTATGAAACCCTGGGTTTGTAGTTTGGTGTGGCAGTAGAGCTCTTTGGCTAAAAATTCTAAATATCCTTCCTTAAACTACAAACCACAGGATGCAGCAATTGTGGTTAAAGTGGAATGATAGCGCTATAATTGACATTATGAAAGGTCTCTAGAAGGGTACACAAAGGAACATTTACACCAAGTGGGATAACACGTTTGAGATAAACATATATGATATTTAGCATTATATTGCCAAGGGTGGTACATGGAGGTGTGATAAATATCTGATTTTTATCATCTGCTGACTCATAATCCAGATGCCAGGCAGATATAAATTGTCAACTGCATGTTTCCAGATTAGACAGGTTGCTTCAAGATACTCAAGATTCTTTTGCAGGATTAGGAGCGCCCCTTACTGGTAAGAATAATAATAATAAAAGGGCACGCAGTTTTTAACTCCAAGGAACACTGTGCTGTAGGCTATATTTCAGAGGAAGGAAGCGGCAAAACCACTTCTGCATATTCCTTGTCTAAGAAAACTCTCTGAAATTCATAGGGTCGCCCTAAGTCAACAGGCCATTTGTAGGTACAGATGCAATGCA
Organism: Sceloporus undulatus; assembly: GCF_019175285.1. Lineage (NCBI taxonomy): Eukaryota > Metazoa > Chordata > Lepidosauria > Squamata > Phrynosomatidae > Sceloporus > Sceloporus undulatus. The sequence continues at coordinate 1,243,798 of NW_024802941.1, forward strand.
TCAAAAGTAATTCTCTGAAGATGCCAGCCACAGACGCTGGCGAAACATCAGGAAGAAACTCTTCTAGAACATGGCCACATAGTCCAAAAAACCATCAAAAGTAATGTTTTTAGTTTTAAATCTTTGATAATTGTGTGGCTTTTTAGCCTCACTTGCCATTAGCTTTTTTTTTTTAAATGATAGTTACTCTGAAAAAGTTAGAAACTTACTAATTACTTTATTTTTGTTATGTCAAACAAAAGGCAATTTAATTGCAAATCCAAATTTTTAACCTGCATTAATAACAATGGAACAATGGAAAATCAAGCTGCAGTAAAATATAGTGGCCATAAAAATGGGTTTTGCTTTTACAATTCCACCTATTTTTCCTAGAGAAAATAAACAATAAAAGTGAAACAGTGGTATAGAGAAGAAGGAAAAAAGCTTCAGTTAATGTGACTCATTTAGCGGCACTGGATTTTGTGACTCATTTAGCGGCACTGGGAATTGAGCTTTGGGCCTCCTACCTGCCAAGTGTGTATTCTATCATTCCTGCCCTGTTTTTCATTGTTGATGTGACCCCAGTGAGCCTCCCCTCCAAAAATGAATCTGTTCTCCCCATTTGATGGAGAATGAGCTAACTAAAAGGTTACAAGCATATTGTGTTAAGTTGCCCCTTTATCAGTTGTCGTCTCTGCTTGCTTATAGGTAAGCAATATTACAAAGTCTTGGTCTCATTCATGCTCAGATAAATTGTTAAGATGAATTTGCAGCTGGCAGATCATGAAACTCTTTTGTTAACACTTGTCTGAATCAACTGTAGAATTAAAATTTCACCAGCTATGTGGAGAGATCCTATTGGTTGTCGAGAAAACTGAAAAACCTCCTGTGTCCTCACAGCTTATTCACTGTATTATAGTGGAATGAAGATAAATTAACTTCCACTGACTTTTTTTTTCCAGGGCTTTCCTGCCTGTCATCATTGAAAGCCACACAACCCAAACAAAGGAAAATTAATAAACTTTGACTGGGATTTCTACTGGCAGCAATGAGAGAGAATGGAAAGAAGCTATATGGCTGCAAACTAAAATCCAATAAATGAACATTGCTTCAATGGAAGGAAATATAGCACCATCTTATGGACACCAATGTACTCACACTGTAGCAATTTCAAAATTGTCATACCTCATAAAAGAGATTTCACCCAAAAATATAAAAGTATAGTGCATGAAATGTCATATTCTGATCACTGAACCTCAGGAGGGATACAGTAATACCAAAGATGGTGCAGAAAATGACAACCAAAATTACCAAGGCGGTTGATCAAAATCCTTATGAGACAATGTATGTATTTGTTAGTGATGGTGCTGATCCTCTTCATCTTCAGTTTAGGAAAAAGCAAAGTGACATAGACATATTAGGGATGTATAAAATTATGTATGGTGTGGAGAATGATGTTCTGCTTCTCTCATAACAATAAAACCAAAGATCATCCAATGAAAGTGGGAGCTTCAGTAGAGAAAGAAGCAAATGTAGCTTCATACAACTAAACCATGGCATTTGCCACCACAAGATGCAGTCATGAGCACTAGTGCAGACAGCTTTAATGGGGGAATTAGACAAACTCATGGGGGCTACTAGTCAGGGTGGCTATATATCATCTGCAATATCAGAGGCACACTGCCTCTAGTTATTCATTGCTGAAAAAAACTGGTGTTTGGATGCAGTTGCATTCATGTCTTACTTCTGGGCTTCCATAGGCATTTGATTGGCCACTATGGGAAAAGAATAAAGGGCTAGATAAGGCTTTGGCCTGATTCAGTCCCACTCTCATATTCTTAAATGGCAGGACACACTTTAACAAAACAGTTTTGGTTCTATAGTAACCAATGTGATTTTACTCATAAGAGTCTAAAGACAGAAGCTTGAATGCAATTAGTAATCCCAGCAAAGTCACGGGGTCACGCTGAAGATTTTCAGACACATTGCACTTATCCAGGACTTAGCCTATGAAGATCCAGGAATGCTCCAGCAGTAAACCATTCACGGAGAAGTCCCAGGAATGGTTTATTGCTGGAATATTCCTGGATCTTCATAGGTTAAGTCTAGATGAGCGTAACTTCACTCATCTAAAAATCTTCAGCTCAATCACGTGACTTTGCCAGGAGTATGCCTTTTTCTTCCCCGATTTCCCCCATCCGATCATCTCCAATGTCTCATTCTCTACAATGCTAGAAATTTGGGAAATGAAGGAAAATTTCACTGGGAGGCTCAGAATTCTCATTTAGAGGGTCAATGCCCTCATTTTGCTCCACCTTGTAGCTACATCCCTGTGACTGGCTGTTCAACAATTTATTCAGTAACTTTTCTCAAACTGGAAGTATCAGTAGACCAGTAAGTGTAATCTTAATTCCACTTTCAGCATAGGAGTTTATTACATGGATAGAAAAGATGGGAGCAGAGCAGGACGCTCCCATCAATATGGCACAATACCACAAAGATTTTCACATGACGTTGTGAAATATCATGATTATTCCATGATTATTGCATAAATAAAGAGGAATCCTAGTGCCACTTTTTATTCATGGGGAAATCCGTGAATAAAAAGCAGTACTATAATATCTCTTTTTTCATGCAATAATCACGGGAGAATTGTGATATTGTGGAACTTCATGTGAAAATCTCCCTGCTATTGTACAGTATTGACAGGAGCATCCCACTATGCTCCCATCTTTTTTGTCCATGGGATAAAGCCCATTTAAATTGCCCCCTCCTCTTCAGTTTGGTTCAGGAGTAATCTTGACTGCATAAAGTGGCTGAAGGGAGAAAGTTCTGCACAATCTCCTTTGTCTGCTTATAACTAAATGCATAAGTTCATTGAGTTTACTCTCAGTGGGTCTGAATCTAGAATCATATATTTTAGCTTGATAGAAGTGCCTGACTTTTGTGCAAATAAGCATTATGTTTAATTCCTGGGAGCCAGAGTGATGTAGTTGTTTGAGCATTGGGCTAGGATTCTGGAGAACAGGGTTCGAATCCCTGCTCAGCCATGCAAACCCTCTGAATCTCAAAGGAAGGCAAAGGCAGACTCCCTATGAATAACCTCGCCAAGAAACCTGGTGGTAGATTCACCATAAGTCAGAAATGACTTTAAGGTGCACAACAACAATTAAATTCTTATACATAAGTCCAGACCGTCTTTTTTTAAAAGAGTCTATTGTCACATTTACTTGTTGAAGAATTGCCTGTCATTTCTGCTCCCTAATTTTAAAAATCCTCCATTTTCATCCATGTACAACCAACACTCTGCACACATCCTCCATGACTGTCCTAAGAGTAATTTCTGTCTTTACTATTGACCTGCCATATTTGCATTCAGTTTCACAATCCATCCTTTAATTAGTAGTTTCTTGCAATGGTTTTTTGTTTTTGTTTTTTTCATTTTGGAAAAAAAAATACAGTAATTGAGTTACCAAAACAAACTAAAACAGCTATGAGAGACTGATGGAAATTGCAGCACTGTTCCAGAAGAGGGCAGCATGAAACCACATAAGGAGAATATTGCAGCCAGCAAAGAATTTTGCAGGAACTTTTTTTAAAATTGAAGCAGTTTTAATCTCTTTATGTATTAATAAAATAGGTTAGGCTTTAAGTCTCTTTGAGTTTTTTTCCCTCTGCAACAAATTATCACAGCTACTCTTCTGGAATGTATTCAGGTGTGCATTTTCTGAGGCGTTTTGCTTGTTTGTTTTTTTCTTTTGTGAGCCAGTGTGGTGTAGTGGTTTGAGTACTGGAGTAGGAATCAGGAAACCAGAAGTCAAATCTCTGCTCAGCCATGAAAACTTTACTAGATGAGTTTGGCCAAGTCCAATGTTCTCACTCTCAGAGGAAGGCAATGGCAAATCCCTTCTGAAAAAATCCAACCAAGACAACTCTGTGAAAGGATCACCATAAATTGGAATTGACGTCAAGGCACATAACAGCAACATCAAAGATCATATACTAGCAGATAAGGCATTTACAAATTATCATATGTATATTTATTGAAAAGCAGGTCCATTACCAGAAATGGTATAGTGGTTTGAGAGTTGGATTAGGACACAGGGAGACCAAGGTTCAAATCCAAGCTTGTCCATGGAATCCCACTAGGCAAGTCACACTGACCTTGGGCAAGTTACACTTTCTCAGCCTCAATGGCAGACTTCCTCTGAACAAATCTTGCCAAGAAACCCTCATGATAGGTTCAGCTTAGGGTCACTATAAGTCAAAAACAAATAGAAGGCACACAGAAGCAACAACAATAACGGGCTTAATCAACATAGTAGAGTTGTACAGATAAGTTTATCATCATCTGAATTACAACAAGAGTATGCAAAGAAGAAGTATAGCTGCCTAATACACTGAGCCAAATCACTTGTCATGACCTTCTTGACGATTCCGGTAAAAAACTCTCCACCACCCCCAGAGAATAAGAGACACACATGAAGTTGAGCAAAATCATGTTTAAAAAGTAAAGCTAATTTTTTGTGATATTATTCTGGATACAGACTTAAATTATCAATCTAGGCTGAATAATAGTCTTGCATGGTTGTACATTGGGCCCTTGGTGGGGTTTGGTTCCAGGACACACAAACCCATTCAAAAATCCATAGGTGCTCAGATTCCATTATATACCATGGCATAGTAAAATGGTGGCCCTTATATAAAATAGTGAAGTCGAGGTTTGTTTTTTGGAATTTATCTATTTTGGAATATTTTCAAGCTGTGAATGATGGAATCCATGGGTAAAGAATCTGTGGATATGGAGTGCCGATTATATTTTTGTGCCTGGTCTTTTTATCAAAAAGCCAGCTTATCAAAAATAGTGTAAAAAGAATGGGTTTCCAGCTCCGGCATCTTCATAGCAAAGCAGCAACTAACTGATTAGAACTTGGTTTAAGAATCCACTACCTGGGAAATTATTTTTTCCATTTTGCTTTGAAGGGTTGGTGGAAGAGTAGAATGAGAGGACATACACTGCTTCTTTATCCTTCTTTCAGTAGTCAAGGCAGTGCTGGGAGATTGTAGGGGATGAGGAAAGCTAAGCCACCATGGTTTGGGATGTTAGTCATTGGGATAAATTTGGGGCTATTTCTTGATGAAAAATTCTGGGAAATGATGCCTGTTCAAGAGGATTTGGGGGCCTCTTGGAAGGGGCTTTAGGATGTTTGTAAAAGTGGGGTTGGGACCACATGAAGTCCATGAGCCACATTTTCATCACTGCTGCTCTTGGTGGAATTCCATTGGCCACTGGCTGGGATGTCTACAAAGGCAGGGTTAGGCATGGCTGAGTGACTGGGGGCCAGAACTGAGGCAATTGAATCAGAGACATTCAAAGAGAAAGTTCAGCAAAGGTAGTTCCTCAAGGAGAACATCCTGGGCTGTGTGGATGACAATGGGTAATTTGACATTTTATTTGTTTACAGAAGATTGTAATAATGCATAGTCCTTCACCACAGAGGGTACACAAGGACATGTATCCTTGGAATGGAGAGAGTTAGGCAACATTATTGTTAGAATGCCTTTGGAAAGTAAGTATGAGCTGTGAAGGGAAAGAAGGGTATAGAATAGGGGGAACAGAGGATGGATGGTGAATAACTGCTGGGGCTGAAGGAGGTAGGAGAAGGGATAGATCTTGGAAATGTTATTCTTTGGACTTTGATTGTTGTTGTTGTTGTGTGCATTCAAGTTGTTTCCAACTTATGGCAACCCTATCACAGAGTTTTCTTGGCAAGATTTGTTCAGAGCGGGTTTGCCATTGTCTTCCCCTGAGGCTGAGAGCATGTGACTTGCCATTTGGGTTTTATAGCCAATCGGGGAATCGAACCCTGATCTCCAAAGTCCTAGTCCAATACTCAAACCACTATGCTATGATGGCTCTCTACAACTTTCAGAATCCTCCTAGTGGCCATGCTCTTGGTGGCCTAAGAAAGAAGAAAAATTACTGATGAAGGAAAGTGGAATTAAATGCAAAAATAGTACCTATGGTATCCTACTTCACATTCGTAGTAAATGCAAGAAGCATTTAAAAGACCTTTGACATTACTATCAGGGCTACCCCTACCATTAGGCACAGTGGCGTGTGTATCTAGTATATCTGACTCCCAATGTGGATCATAGAATCATAGAATCGTAAAGTTGGAAGAGACTGCAAGGGCCATCCAGTCCAACCCCCTGCCATGCAAGAAATCACAATCATTTTTCATACCCTCCCTCCTCTCTTCAATAGACTTTTCCAGGTCTGGTGGAAAAGGCTTGCCAGGTAAGAAAGGATGGACACTCACTTTCCCATCCAGCCAGTAGATCCATCAGACCCAGAAGGTAGCCCCTTTCCACCAGTGGCCGCTGGTGGTAATAGGCTACTGCTGCCACTCTGCAACCTTTTCTGGGGACTTGATTGCACACACTTTTGTTCCTGATCTGGGCACGGACAGGGGATGCACATGGCTGAGTGAAAATGCATTTTATCACCTGCACTATGCTTAAAGCGGCCCCATGCCATTGCTCAGTGCTAAGCCATCCCTAATCAGGGCTCAGGCACATGAATTTTAAAAGGCGGAAGCTTTCTGGCAATGCAAAATCATGTGGCTGAGCTCTGATTGGAGATGGCTTAGAGCTGGGCAATGGCATGGGGCCACCTTGAGGATAGTGTGGCATGTGATAAAATGCATTTTCACTCAGTCACACGCATCCCCTGCCCATGCCCAGATTGGGAGCAAAAGTATGTGCAATAAGGTTCTGGGTCTAGTGGAGCTGCTGGCCAGGTGGGAAAGAGAGGATGCTCACTTTCCCACCCGGCCAGTAGACTCACCAGACCTGGAAGCAGCCACCAGCACACCAGGTGACACTTCATCTCTGAGGTGTCCCCTGGCACAGTCCACACTCCACACACACACTGGCACCCCCACTAGTGATGCCCTGATTAGAGATAGTGATGGAGCTGCTTCAGACAGAAGCTTTTGGATGTATTGCTGGGAGGGGGCAGCCCAACAAATTTATTGTTCTTGACTGTATTGTTACTGCCAGTGAGTGGAAGAGGTGCTTGCAGGACTTTTTGCTTCAGCTCCAAAAATAACAACATGAAAAGGGGGTCCCATCTGCTACTCCCCTCAGGCAGCAAAATATCTTGGTCAATCTCTGATTACTAACTGCTGTCTAGAAACCAGCATGAAAATGTGGGGGGGGGGGGGTTTACTTACTTTGATATCTTTGTAAAGTTTTAGGTTTAGCTTTTTATTTTATGATTATTATTTGGTTCTTTAATGGGAAATTGTAACCCATGGTATCTGTTTGGCTCATACAAACTTCTCACAACAAAGGAACAAAAGGTAAAATATCCAGATATTCTCTGTGTGTTGTTGTTTTTCCAAAACACTGCCGTAGATCAGTGGTGCCACTAAGGGGGTGTGGTGGTGTGAACCACACCAAGTGGCACCTTAAGGGGGGGTGACACCACCGCTCCTCAAACATTTGCCTTTTGAGCAGAAACGGGCTGTGGCATTCGCCTATGTCCCTTTAAAATGCTGAAGAGATGGTGTTGGTGTGTGCGGTGAGAAAATGGAAGGTGGAAAGTGGAAGTGAGCTCAGTGGAAGGAGAAAAGATATGTGCCAGGTTTTTTAATTTATATATATATTAAAAATACAAAATAAAATTTTATTCGTTTTTTTTTAAAAAATTAAAAACATAATCTTTTACTAAATTTTCACTCCAGCCACATAAACTGTGTATATGAAAATGCACTGAGGCTGTCCATATGATATTGTAATTTAAAGGTAAAATTTTAATTTTGCTAGTTGTTTATGTCACAGTTATTACCATGACATTCATTGATATGCTAGAATTACAATTTATGAGTAACATCAGTACAAAAAACATTACTAAGGAGTCTGTATGGTGTGTTATGGGAGGAGGTCAGTGTGGGGGTGACATCATGAATTACAGCACTGGGTGATGCCAACCCTAGTGGTGCCACTGCCATAGATGTTTTCCTCCCCATCTAATAGAAGTTTTTGTTTTGTTTTACAAGAAACATATGTTCTAGATTCCACTGTACAATTCCAAAACAAAATGGGTTGCTTTCCTCTCTTCCCTCTAGGTACAGTGCACATTTTGGCAGTAGTGTGTAAGAGTCTTTTCACATAGACCAGACAATTATGGTGCTATTGTCTACTTTAACTGCTATGGCTTCATCCTATAGAATGCTGAGGTTGGTAATTTGGTCAGAGGCTCTAAATGAGCACTCTGGCTGCAAATTCTGAAGGCTCTTCCCCAAACTCCCAATCCCAGGATTCCCTCAGATAGAACCATGGCAGTTAAAGTGGAATCATAGCACTATAATTTTGTAGTGTGAACGAGATTTTGTTTCTCAACTGAGATAATAGTTTAATGCTAGATTATTGTATCAAAAACAGCCATTTATTCACGTAAGGCACGATGACTGCTTTTTTCCTGAAATTGGGACACAAAGTGGCTTACAAATTAAAACAATACAATTAAAAATATACAAAAGTGCATGCTAAAATAGCATTAAACTAGTACAATATTAAAGCATAACTCAGTAAAAGAATGAAATGCAATCAAAAGATAAAAGCATTTTAAAATATTAGAAACAACAACCATACATGGGCCCTGGTGGTGCAGTGGTTAAATGCCTGTACTTCAGCCACTCACTCACAAACCATAAGGTTGCAAGTTCAGTACCAGCCAGGGACTCAAGCTTGACTCAGGCTTGCATCCTTCCAAGGAGGTTGCTAAAATGAGTACCCAGCTTGTTGGGGGCAGTTAGGTTACACATTGTAAACCACTTAGGGAGTGCTTATGTGCACTGATAAGTGATATAAAAATGTACTTGCTATTGCTATTGCTATTGCTACATTTTATTGGACTAGAACTTGTTAACTTATGATCAGGGAATAGGAAAAACCTTAGTAGGTCAGATAGCAGAAGGTCAGCAGAAAACAAACTGACCATTTCATTTATAACATCTCATCCCCTTTACAATTCACCATTATTGTTTTTATAAAATTACTACAGATCTTTTGGGCAACTACAGTAAAAGTAGCAACCTTAAGAGTAATGAGTTTAGAGCTGCTTGCCTGCAGTTAACAAATAATGTCATGCTGTAATCAACCTGCCCTTGCTTTCAAAACCTCACCCACAAAATGTTCTCTATGATCCTCATTTTTCCACCTCGCCCATACAACAGATACAAAGCCACTGTGTATGAAGGATCTCTTTATAATTTTGGCTACCATGTCATTAACCACATTCAAAACTGGTGGCAGTTTATTTTTCTCATGGGAGAGGGCAAGAAGTGCTTTCTTTGAGTGCTCAGGATCTTCAGTGGAAATCTTGAGCACAAGGGACCTGTCATGGTTATCTCTTTGGTAAAGATGACGCCTTCATCCTGGTCCTGGAAGAGCCCCTAAGCAATATTTATCTTTGTTGTTGTTGTTGTTGTTGTTGTGCCTCCAAGTTGTTTCTGACACAGGTGACCCTATTATAGGGTTTTCTTGGCAGGATTTGTTCAGAGAAGATTTGCCACTGCATTCCCCTGAGGCTGAGAGCATTTGATCAACCCAAGGTCACCCAGTGGGTTTCATATCCACGTGGTGAATTGTACCCTAGCCTAGTCTCTAGAGTCATAGTCCAACACTCAAACCACTATGCCACCCTGGCTCCCAATACATTCATCTGTAAGCCCTGAACAATTCTGCATAAACAATCCTAATCCTTTTTTTTTCTTTCTTTTTCTTTTTTTACAAGTTTTCCCACACCCAGTTCTTGGCAGAGAGTGTTATGGCAAGTGTTATGTAAAGTATAGCATATAATGCACAGACGCTCAAAAGGTGTTACTGTTAGTCATACACCACAAACCACATCAGAGCCAAACTTTCTCTGGGAAGATTATTTATTTATTACTGGGATGTTGTCAACTTCTGAGAGCTTAACTTTTGAATTTTCCAGCCTTTAATCTAGTAATTTATGGCACTCTAGCTTCATGAGCACCAAGGACTTTGGGAATAATCACTGGTGCAGAAATCTCAAGAAACTGGGCTTAGGGTGCATCTACAGTGTAGAAATAATGCTGTTTGACACTACTATAACTGCCATGGCTTCACACTACAAAATCCTGAAACTTGTAGTTTTGTGAGGCAAAGAGAATGCTAAAGACCTTGTAAAACTACAACTCCCAGCATTCCATAGAATGGAGCTCCAGAAAAGTGGTGTCAAACTGCACCACTTCTACAATGTAGACTCACCCTCAGAGAAAAAGTGGGAGCAGCCGACCTCTTACTAGATAAGATGCTTGTCTGGTATGAGAAGAGGATGGCAAATATATGGGGGACTAGACCATTGCACAGTGGCAATTCCATTTCCCCTCTCTGATAATCCCTTAATCCACAGAAGGATCCAACAACCAATGAACTCGCCTGTGCAAAGGATCAAGCTGTTAACCTGGTTGAATAGGAACATAAAACCATTCCTTTCTGCATTTGTACATAAGCGATAAGAATGTTTCGAAGCTGAGGTCCATATCATGGGTAGCTGCGAGTTCTTTTTCCTAGGTACCTTCTATGTCATAGTGCAAAAAACACATTCATTTGGGAGGGATGGTGGTAGAAATCCACTGTGCTCAGTAAGATTTACTTCTGGATAGGTAAACATAGGATTGCATCCCTAATCTACAGCACTACATTTATCCAAAAATAAATACCATTAACTTTACCTGAATTCCTTTCTGGACAGAGCCATGGGGAGGCGGGGAAACCTTCAGAGCAACTTGGGGGAGTATAAATGTCAGGAAGGCAAGGAGAGGAGGGAGAAATCATGTTACATGAGTTTGCAGTCACTTCTATGACATTGGTTTCTTGCATTTTTTCTGGCAACAATGTATTCCTGCATGGCAGAGGTGTTGGACTGGATGGCCCTTGTGGTCTCTTCCAACTCTATGGTGCATCTAAACTGCAGAAATAATCTGGGTTGACACTGCTTTAACTGCCATGGCTCCATGCTATGGAATTCTGGAAAGTGTAGCTCTGCTCTAGTGCCGCAACATACTGCACTTCCCAGAAATCCATAGCATGAAGCTGTGGCAGTTAAGGCGGTGTCAAGCCAGATTATTTCTGCTGTGCAGATGCAGTCTCTGATTCTCACAATTCCACAACAGGGGTATGTGTGGGGGTGTCTCAATCAAAGCTTTAGCCTCTGCCTACAAAAGCAGAATCTCTCATCTTTTAAAGTGATTTATGAACATCTGGATTTTTCATTTTAAAAATGGGCAGCAAAAGTAAATGCATTATGCCAAAGGGGAAAAAATGCACTCAGATCCAAGCCTAATTATATCCTTTAATATGCATTCTTGTATAATGCTTACCTGTAAATGACTTAAATTCTCTATCGACCATTTCAGCTTCAAAGATGCAGCAAAAATAATAGCAAGATAGAACACTATGGGCATAAGGAAGAAACTAAGGTGAGTTGTTACCTTGTGAATCCAATCCTAGCTTTTTCAAGTTGCAACAGCACGTATCATCACCCTAGTTAAGAAAAAAAGAAAGACAACTGCCATGCTCACTCATGCTAATAAGGCATATTTTCTCCTTTCCTCACCACAGGATAGTTGCTACATCTTTGATTGTTCTCAGTCCCCCCGCCAACACACGAGGAAGAGCAACTGCATTTTTAAAAGAAAATTCATCAGGGAGAGATGTTAACTGGAAACACATGGGATGATAGAAACAAAGAGCAAAACATAAAGCAAAATACAAGTCTGATGTAATTTTAACCTACACCATCACGGGGAGCAACAACTGAACTAGCCGTTGAAAAGGAAAAGCATCTGTTGACTCCACCAAATCCTGTGCCATTCTAAAAATGACAAATATTTTAAGGACAAAGGCATGTGCATACCTCCCATAAAGGCTGGGTTGGGGACAGAATCGGGGAGTAGCCTCCATATGATGCACACTCTGACTCTGCCCCCAGGATGGCGTGTGGCATCACGGCACTCCTCTGGCACTGCATCCACATGCACCAGTGTAACCTCATAAAGCCGTCGCACCACAGCTATCATGCCCTTTCCGAGGTGCAAAAAAGGAGCTGCAAAGGCCAGATCGGGGCCGTGGTGTGATGATCTGGCTGTAAAAGGGACGGTCTGCACAGCCCCTCAGTAATGATTTGTGCTTTAATTTATACATATAGCTACCTGCTTAATTGTAAGGTGTCTTAATCATGGCTTTAACCTCTGCCTGCTTTGTTCCATGCCACATTTTGTCCATCTCCAGTCAATTGACAAAATGTGGCCAGAACAAGGCAGAAAGTAGAGGCCCAGAGAGATCCGGCAGTTGGAGGTGCAGCCATGCCAACCACCAGGGGCCTCAGCTTCGGCTCAGAGAGATCTGGCAGCATGGCATGGCAAGAGGCCTCCCTGGGTCTGAGGCACAGCCGCCCAGGACTGAGGCCCAACAGATCCAGCGGGGCTGTAGACGAGATGCAACATGAACTTGTATTTTTTTTTTATTATATTAACATTTGGGGGGTTTAATTGGTCATATCCTCTATTTTTCTTGAATGTCCTACATTTTGCTCTGCATTTTGCCCAACATTTTGCTCTACATTTTTCCCGGTTTTGTGCAAGAGAGTTATGGCAACTCTAGGTGTGTCCTTCTCTCGGCAATGCATTTTGCCACCCACCCTATTCCTTAATTGCCAACACTTTCTTTCTCACACACACCCCATTTCTACACACCCCATTCAATCTGTCTCAAAACACACAGTAGGGTTGCCAGGGGAAATAAGAAGCATTCTCTCCATACCTTTAATAGAGCTATAGAAAAGGGAATTTTAGTAAGTGATGGGTGCATGAAAAGCTGGCAACCCTAATGTCTGCCTGCACACATGCACACTCACATTCAAAGACCTCTGCTAGCAAAGGCTTCAGATGCTGCCATGTACCCTTAAGTGACAGCACCCAGCAGAGCCATCTTTTGCCAGCTTGGGCCTTCCCTGTGCTTTAAGGGAGGCTGAAAGCATGCAAAAACCATTGGAAAATTCCCAAGCAAAGCAGGCAGACACATGTTGTGGCTAACAATAGCCATTGATTTACTGGTGGCATTCTTGTGGTGGCCTCAGCAACCTTCTACAGTGAGCCCGCACCATACGCAGGCTCGTTATAGGTGGCTTCCAGCTTATTTATTTATTTATTTAGGTATTTATATCCTGCCTTTCAGCCCTAATGGCTCTCAGGGCGGCTTACAATTATTTTTAATCAAACAGTTCCCTGCCCTCAGGCTTACAATCTAAAAGCTTATGTGGAAGCCGTCCAGAGATCAGGAGAATGGTGCACATGCCCATGGCCGCACGTCAAGCACAAGCCTCATTATATCAAATGGGGCTCAAGCATATGCACTTTTTGCCTTAGGGGGGGGGGGGGTTCTGGAACGGATCCCCCGCATAAGGCAAGGGTGAACTGTACTTCCTTCCTTCCAGGTGACCAGACTGAGGAAAAAAACTTCCAGATCCCACCAGTTTCCTCATATTCAGGCCTCTAAAAACCCTACTTTACCAGGTAGTGGTGATATCAAAAGATGGAGATCTGTTGAGCTGACAATCAGGGTGCAAGAGGGTGACATTTTCACCCCACTCCCACCAGCAAGTGAAACTGCAGCAAGGAATTGTAGCAAGAGTCCTGTTTCTGATTGCCACAGCAAGTTGCCACACTGCAAAACTAATGCTGTTTGACACCACTTTAACTGCCATAGCTCCACCCTATGGAATCCTGAAATTTGTAGTTTGTTGCAGCACCAGACTCTCTGGAAGAGAAGACTAAATATCTCACAAAACTACAAATCTCAGAATTTCATAGCATTATGCCATGACAGTTAAAACTGTGTCAAACTGCAGTATTTCTGCAGTGTAGATACAGTCCAATTGCTGGTAGGAAGGGAGTAGAAACATCCTCCTCCTGCACATCAATTGCTAGCAGAACAAATATCTTTTTCTCAGTGCAGCTGCTGCCTGGTAAAGTATGTTTTGATAGTGGCAATAGTGTGATCATGATTATGTTGTGTTAGTGAATGCATTGCAGAGATCAGGGTTTGATTCCCTGCTTGGCCATAAAACGCACTGAGTAACCTTGGGCAAATCACACTCTCTCAGCTTCAGGGAAAGGCAATGGCAAACCTCTGAACTAATCTTGCCAGGAAACCCCCATGATAGGGTCGCTGTAAGTCAGAAATGTCTTGAAAGCACACAACATAATACATAATGGCAGCCAATAACTGTATTTGTTCACTATGGGGCCATTCACACTACATTATGAACCGGTTTGCAAACTGGTTTAAAAGGGGGTCATTCATGCTTGCGCTGGTTTTTCCTGATCTGAATTCAAGGGGGGCTGGTGCAAATTCCCCTTAACCTGATTTTTCAAAGACTGAGTTTTTCCCCATTTCTTTTCCAAAACACTGGGTTTTATCAAGGTGCTGCCAATGGAAACTTGCTCCTGATCCCATTCAGAACATTCAGGAGTGAGGGTTTAATGTACAGGAGGCAGATCGTGCCCACCCATTTGCTCTCTCCCTGCCAGCCAAGAGCTATTGTTTTTCCCTCTCGGCATTCAGTTGCAGGAGTCAAAAAAGCAGCTCCAGAAATGCAGTGGATTCAAACTTTGGGAAATTGTCTCTTTTAAGTGCACCCCAGCTTTTTTTCTCTTCTGTCAGTGATTTAGATCCCTTATCTGTACCGATGTCTGATTCCCAGAGCTCACCAAAGCCAGGGGGTTCTCTTGGGAACATCATCAGATGGTGTATTTTTAAAATAACAACAACAATAATAATAATAGACAGCTTATGCACAAATTTGTTATTGCATGGCCACAGTATACAGAACCTTTAAATACTTGTGTCATCAGTATGACAAAGGTGCACATGATTTGCTTGACATTTAAAAAAGCCTACCGGTGGAGCTGTGGGTTAGGGGTCATTTGTTTTCCTCTTTCCCAAGAAATAAAACAACAACAGACTCTGCTCCCAAGATGGTGCAAACTAAAACTCTCACACACATATTATACTACTGAGAGATTATATTATTATATTATTGTATTATTATATGGCTGAGAGAGTGGGACTCCCCCCAAGACTAATCTATCCCATTGTTTCTTGCTAAGGGTTGTTCTGAGGGGCTTGCCATTGCCTCCTCCTAGGCTGATGGTGGGGGGCAAATTCAGTTGGGGTAAACATAGTGGGAACTTTGATTCAATATTGCATCACTGAATCTCCCTGGATCTACTCATCACAAAAACACTAAAGTGAATAGCCCCTATGTATTTGTTCATACATATATTGCCACACATACAAGGAATGTTGCAAAAAAATACATATATGGAGGTGAAGAAACTGATTGCTGCACTAGATAATGTCTCTTAGATCCATCATACATTGACTTTGCTGTGTGATTTACTTTCTGTGTATTTGTCTAGTGACTGATCATCCTTATATCTTGAAAGTTGCCATACAAATTTTGAAAGAACAAACTTTTCTTATGTTTATGGAAGCTGTTTTGTAACAATGGACATTTTCTGACAATGCCTGAAAACCGAGTTTGAGGATTTTGCAAGTTGATTTATAGACAAGATATAGTCACCTAGAAGGCAAGGTATAAATGCTTTAAAAGGAAATGAAAAACATGCAGTAACATGCATCATTTATATCTCAAACTAATGAATTTTTTTTAAAAAATCACTCTCTAGCTCTGTAATCAAGCCATGAAAAGGAATTATAGTCCCTGATTCAGCTACATGCATACTGATACATATTTTTACTTTTGTCTAGGTAGTTTTAATTTTAGGAATAGTTTACATCTAATTTAATCTTGAGTTTTGAAAAAAAAAACCTAGTTGTGGTTTTATTTGTATAGCTTTTAATCTGTAAGCCACCTTACGCTCCTGTTTTAAGGGGGGGGGGACAGGGTATAAAAAAATTAATTGATATGAGTAATTTAAAAAGGTAAGAAATGGCCATGCATCTTCCAACCTAGTCCTTAACAAGCATGCTTGGAAGCAAGTCTCTCTTAATATGCTGGAGTTTAGTTAAAAAGTGTGTAGACTGGTGCCATATAAAAGGTGATGAATGAAAAAGAGTCATATTATGCATTGTCAGTGTGAGTAGTATTGGGTATGTGCTTCTCATCAAATAAAAAGTGACAGGGGCCCCACTCTCTTTTTGAGGGATACTCTTTTTAGTCCCAACTCTCTGGTTTTTGGGTGCCCCTTAAAGGATTTTGGGTTCCCCTCCCAGCTTCCACTAGGTTCCTAAAATACTGGGAGTCCCCTAGGGGATCTCCTCTTAGTCTGTGAGATCAGTTAGAGACCTCCATCCTGAACCCCAAAGCCATCCAAGCAGGAGGACATCCTTGTCGTGGAAAACTTAGTTTTTGGGGTAAGGTGTGACCCTTCTTAGAACTTATCTCAGGATCCCCAACCACTAGGAATCGGGAGACAAGTTCTTCCCAAGGACTGGGTGCTCTCTCTGCACATAGCCCACCATCATCGATTGACAGTAATAGGTTTCCATGATTACAAGGTACTGCATCTCTCATGCTCAAGATCCTTCTTTGAGAGGAACAGAATGGCTTTTTCCATAAACACAATTTTGTATGTATTTCACAGGTTTGAAGAGATGATAAGGCAAGTTGGACATACTGCTCTCTATGGTGGGATGGGGAGGCAGGAGGGTGCAATTTTTAATGGTGTGGATTGCTCTGTGTTTTATCATTCTCTAGCCCTACTGGTAGAGAGAAAGGGGCATATTCAATTTCCACAGCACTGTTGTTCTTGTTTGCTTTATACAGGAGTAGAACCTTTTATTTTCCTCATACAAATGTTCATTTTAAAATGAAGTGTCACCCTTCTCTGCACTCAGCCCACTGCTCTCACTGAGGAGGAGCATGTTTCCACCAGCAGCCCCCCATGTCTGTGTCAGCATTTTTGCAGACATACAGAGCATGCACATTTTAGATCAAGCTTATACATATACATGCCTGCTTTTACCAAATGGGTGCATGGAAAGTTAGAAGTTAGTATCCGTCCACCAGTGCTATGTCACTGAGGTATATCTGTTCTGGCCCCTGCTCCAGCCCCCATGCCACAATTGCTACAAATTGTCTAGCCAGGGAATCCTGTGGAATCTGTTTTTTCAAGGCTGCAGGGTAGATATTGGAATGAGGCCTGAGGATACAAGAGCTGTGTATGGGATGAGGGTATTGATGGTGGTGTGGACTTCCCAGTGTTACGTCTGATGGTAATTTTCTGTTCCTACAGCAGATTAAAAATGTGGATGGTCTATAAAGTGTGATCATGAGAGGTTTAGAGAGCTGTCTGGTAGCAAACCTGGGAAGCAGGAAGATAAAAAGACAGTAGCATTTAATTTGAAAGTACTGTATATAAGTAAAACAGAGTTGTAATAAAGGGCCTTTATTAGAGCACATACACAAAGCCAATGTGGCTAGATTACAAGCAGAGAGAAATTGGGCTTTTAGAGAGGGGCTATATTCTCTTTCAAGAAACTTCCAAGCCCAGAAAAACTCTTAGCTATTAGTCATGTTGAAGACTGACACACAAGAGCATACATCCTACAGTTTAAATAGACACATTATTCCATTTTTAAAATATCAAATCCTGTCAGTTTTTTGGTAAATCCTATATCTAAAACAAATGAATATACAATAAAACAAACCTTTTGGTCAGTGCAACTTTTTCCCAGTGCAGGGGAAGGGAAAGGGGGTGGATTGAAGATCTGTGGGACTGGGCAGTGTGTGCCAAAACTCCACAATAGCTGAATTTTAAAAAACCTCTTATCTAATGACAGCACATGGTGGGGTGGGGATAGTGGGGTTGTTGGTGTTATTAAAACGTGCCAGAGCTGAAAAACAGAGGAACAACCTGTCAGTTATTCTAGAAATAAAGGAGTTTAAATGATTGAAAGAGGCGGAAAGAAAATTAAACGTGAGCAAGACCAATAGGCAGGCCAAAATTATAATAATTAATAGTCTGCTCAAATTAGCCAATAAAGGGGGCACAATGAAAGACAGGAAACAGAGGGGTGGGGATTTAGGAAAGTTCAAAGATTTCTTTCAGACTTTTCAGAATCAGAACTGAAGACAGAAGTCCAAATTCTTCCAATAGGTAACTGTTGTTTTGTTTGCTAATTCAGCAAAAAGGGTTAATTCAGCAGAAATGGGCTAGGGCATTGTTAATTCAGCATAAAGTTACAACTCAGGAGTTAATTATTATCTGATTTGCATTAATACGGGTTAAAAGAAAAAAATAAGAAGGAAAATAGGAAATGCCATGAAGTATGCAGACAGGCAGTTGGTGGTTTATGGTAAGGTATATGTTTCTGTGCAGCTTTCAAAACTATATACACTCACTCTCATATTCTCCCCCACTCAATGCTGTTAGAAGGGATAAGGGTCTGCAATTTCCTACATGACCTTGGGGTCACCAAAAGCTGGAAATGACATGGGGGGGGGGGGAACAACACTGCTGCTTATGCATTGGATTCAGCATCCAGTCTTTTCCCAGAAGCTATCACTTGCAGTGTAATCTGCGGCTTTCTAATCACTTAATCTCCCCAGCCTCTAACCCTTTCCTCTCCAACCTCTGAAAGGGTGAGAAGACCCCTGCTGAGTATTGACTATTAACTTGTACAGCTTATGATGCATGGTCTATAGAAGTGCATGAAAGGCTTGACACATGAAGTGCTAATAACTGAGCTGGAGGACTTATACTGGTGCCTGATGGAAATGTTCCTGAAATGAACGTTGCAAATTATCAGTGGCACTCCTCCTTCATACTGAGGATGAAGCAAGCTTATTTTCTCCGGCTCCAGAGACTAGGACCCAGAGCAATGGGTTCAAACTACAGGAAGATAGATTCCACCAAAATATTAGGAGGAACTTCCTGACAGTAAGAGCTGTTCAACAGGAACACACTTCCTTGGAGAGCGGTGGAGTCTCCTTATTTGGAGGTTTGTAAACAAAAGGGGGCCAAAATACACGGCAGAAATAACCCAGCTTGAGACCACTTTAACTGCCCTGGCCCAGTGCTAGGGAATTTTGGGAACTCTAGTTTGTTGTGGCACCAGAACTTTCAAGCAGAGAAGGATCAAACTGGATTGTTTCTGCAGCCTGTTTTGGCCCAGTGTCTGGATGGCCATCTGGGGGTGCTTTGATTGTGAGTTCCTGCATGGCAGGGGTTGGAGCCTTGAGGTCTCTTCCAACTCCATGATTCTCTAAGGGCATCCTTCCTAGACAGGCATGCTGCCATCCATGTCCAATCTGTCCCCAAACCCCCTGAGATCTATGGTGCCGGAGGTGACAAAAGCAAGGTCATACAGAGCATGAGCTTTTGTCGACTTGAGCCTCTTTCCTCAGATGGCTTTGGTCAAGTTTCTTGGAGAGGCTGATGGATTTCCGCTCCATCCAGCTAAATTTGGTGCTTTCCGTGGAGGCAGAATTCAAAGATATAGCTGTGTTAGTCTGTAAAATCCATAAAGAGAAAGATCTTGTATCCCCTTGGAGACAAACTGAAAGAAAGAAGTTGGCAGTAGGAGCTTTCCTAGACTTCAGCCTCCTTCCTCAGATGTATTTGACGGACTGATGGATTAGAAGAGTTATCTTTGTCTTCATATATCTATATCTTTGAAGAAATAGCCGTGTTCGTCTGTAAAATCAGTATGCAAAGGGATATCTGAAGAGTAACTGAAAGAAAGAAGTGGGCAGCAGCGGCTTCTCGAGACGTGAGCCTCCTTCCTCAGATCCATTCAGTCAAGTGCACAGGGACGTAGCCAAGGGGGGGGGGGGTCTTGGGGGGCGGGGCCCCCCCCCCCCCCCCCGAACAGCAAGAGCAGGGGGGGGGGTACCGACCCCCCCCCTTCCTAAAATCCTAGCTACGTCCCCTGAAGTGTATATCTTTCCTATATCTAGCTGTTGTTATGTCTGTAAAATCTGTCTGCAAAGAGATCTTGGAGCCCCTTTGAGACTCTCCACTGAAAGGAAGACATTGGCAGCAGGGGCTTTCCTCCCGGACTTGAGCCTCCTCCTGCTTCATCCTCGGGTGCCTTTGGGGCAGCTTCTGGCAGAGGCTGGTGGCTTCCCCCTCCACCCCAGTCCCTCTCCCTTCAGGCCAAGGGGGACATCCCTCCCAGTCCCAGTCCCAGTCCCAGTCCCAGTCCCAGCAGTCCCAGTCTGAGAGGCTGGAAGGGGCCCAAGAGGGTGGCTTTAGGGCAGGGAGCAGGAGGAGGAGGAGGAAGAGGGAGGGCAGCAGGGAGGGCAGCTGCAGGGCTGGAGCCCAGGGCCCTGGCTGGGGCCAAGGGAAAGGGACCGTCCCCCTGCCCCTCCTGCCCTCTTCCTCCCAAGGCCCTCCTCCTCCTTCTGGGATCCTCCAGAGAGAGACACACAGGCAGAGACAGGGAGGAGATGCGGAGGCAAAGCCTGGCAGCGGGGCCCCTGGCACCCTTCCTCCTCCTGCTGCTGCTGCTGCTGCTGCCTCTCCTGCCGGGGGCTGCCCTGTCCTCCCGCGGGGCCTTCCAGCTGGCCCTCCTGCACACCAACGACGTCCATGGCCGGGTGGAGGAGACCAGCCGGGACTCCGGCAGGTGTGCCCCCGGCGGGCAGCAGCCCTGCTTCGGAGGAGTGGCACGGAGGGCCACCAAGATCCAGGAGCTGCGCCGGAGCGGAGCCCCCGTCCTCCTCCTCGACGCCGGAGACCAGTTCCAGGGCACCGTCTGGTTCTCCTACTTCAAGGGCTGGGAGGTGGTCCGCTTCATGAACCTCCTGGGCTACGATGCCATGGTGAGCAAATGGGGCAGAGGAGGGGGCAGGGATGGCACCCTGGTGGGCACCCCCTCGAGAGGAAGAGAAGGACTGGGTGGTCTGCAAGAATAGATCAGCCTGGAGGAGAGAGAGATCTCCGGCACCATGGAGACTAAGAGACAGAATTCAAAAGATATAGCCTTGTGAGTCTGTAAGACCAGCCTGTAGTAGAGAGAGATCTTAGGCACCTGGGAGACTCCCTGGAAGAGAGAACTCCAAGATCTAGCCATGTCAGTCTGCAGAATCAGCACTTCAGAGAGATCTTGTAGCACCTTTGAGACTGACGGAAAAAAAGAAGTTGGAAGCATGAGCTTTCCTAGACTTCTTGCATCTGAGGAAGTGGACTGAAGTCTACAAAAGCTCCTGCTGCCAATTTCTTTCTTTCCGTCAGTCTCAAAGGTGCTACAAGAAGTCTCAGTACTGAAAAAAAGACCTCAGCAGCAGGCGCTTTCCTAGACTTCAGCCTCCTTCCTGAGATGCATTTGGGCAGGTTTCTTATAGAGGTTGGTGGATTTCCACTCCATTTGGCTAAATTTGGTGCTTTCCGCAGAGGTAGAATTCAAAGATATGGCTTTGTAAAATCAGTCCAAATTACCAAATTACCAGTCCAATTACCAAAGGTGTAAAATGAGAGAGACCTTGAAGCCCCTTTGGGACTCACTGAAAGAAAGAAGTTGCCAGCGTGAGTTTTCCTAGACTTGAGTCTACTTCCTCAGATGCAATTGTTAGAGTGCATATCTTTGAAGTTTATCTTCATATATCTATATTTTTGAGGCCACAGCCCTGTTAGTCTATAAAATCAGTCTGTAGAGAGATCTTGTAGCACCTTTGAGACTAACTGAAAGAGAAAAGTTGGCAGCAGGACTTCAGTTTACTTCCTGAGATGCATTTGGTGGTGCGCATATCTTTGATGGCATAGCTTTATTTTTATCTTTATATATCTATATCTTTGACAATATAGCCATGTTAGTCAGTGAAATCAGTATGCAAAGGAATCTTTATTTAATTATGTTTTATATACACCTTATACACCTTTTTGTTGTTGTTGTGTGCCTTTAAGTCATTTCCAACTTATGGCGAACCCATGGGGCAGGTTTGGATAGGTTTCTTCAGAGGGGGTTTGTCATTGCCATTCCCTGAGGCTGAGAGAGTGTGACGTACCCAAGGTCACTCAGTGGGTTTACATGGCTTGAAGGGAATTTTATACAATGCTAAAAATAATTTTACACATGAAAGAAAGTGTGTTCACATTGAACCATCAGAAAACAAAAGTGTCATTCAGTCACTCATGAAAAACGGTTTGGTTTTTGGAATATTTTGGATTTTAGAATTCCAGAGAAGATTCAGCCTGTATAAAAATAACTAATTCTGCATGAATGTCCTCGTCTCTGTTTTGGAGCTGACTTTAAGAAACGACTAGAGCTGGTCTAGGGAATATCTGAACATCCAGATTAGCCCTAGCCACTGAAGCCAATAGTGAAGGATGATCAGAAATTATGGTCCAGTAAGGTCTAGATGACCAGATGTTCCCCTCCCCTGAATTAGAGGCAAGTTTCTAGTCAGTAAAAGGCATTTGGCTGTTGACATAAACAATTCCAAAGTATAGCTGAACACCAGACTCTCATTCAAATGCCTTGCTTATGACTTTTCAGGTGCATCTAATGGGTTCCTTTTACAAATATAGTGCTGGATTAGACAGTCCTTTGGTCTGACCATGTTTCTCATATTGGAGAAACATCACCTTGTCACATTTATCTATTCCATGGGACTATCTTTGAAAACAGATAATGTCAGCAAGTACAGAATACATCTTTGAGACCATTAGCAGGTCTATTTAGGAAACAACATATCTTAATAGTATTTAAAGAACTCTACTGACAGCTGACAAGTCAACGTGCAGATTTTAGTTTTTAAAGAGATAAGGGAGATCTAAACCAGTGTATTTGATGGACTACCTGTTCCCAGTTTATTTATTTACTTAATATGCCGCCTTTCTCCCAAATTGGACCTAAGAACAAATTGCCCCAAGCACTCCAAAGATGATACTGTATTTGGTTAAAGTGCTTTATTGATGGAACTTCATCTCCGTGTCTTTTCACCAAGTACAGATGATAATGTGTTTTTAGGCACTTGGATAAAATCTCCCCCCCCCCCTGTTTTTCACTGGCTCCCATAGCTATTGTTTAGTTGCCTTGGAAAGTCAAAGATGCTATTTTTGATTGCTTTAATTGTATGATGGTAGTATTTCATTAAAACATCAGAATTAAGGACATCAGGGGCTGCTACAACTGGAGGGAGAATATTTAGTGGGGTAGTCTTGTACCACTCTGGAACTCCTTGGATAAATTTAGGGCCTCTTGAATCACATTTTGATTTGGGTTGTGTGCAATTTCCATGCTGCAAAGTTATACCAGGAAAGTTCCACAAATATATGTTTCCTGCTGTTTATAGTCATGCAATGCATGCATCTGCAGATTTGATCCATATTCCCTTGTATAAACATTATATTTTAATATATGGGAATATGCTGGTCCTCACATCCTGCTTTATTGTAACATTACCTTGTTCATCTCCAGAGTAGATGGGAATGTTGAACATGCATTATACTGGGTTGGATGCAGATTTACTAATAGTTTAAATGGATCCGAGATCCTAAATCAGTGAGAATTTGGTCATACCTAATGTCCATCCTACCAGTACCACTTAATTCACTCTAAATATTATTATGTTGAAATCAAAGCTACAAGATATCTTATGATACTATGAGCTGTTTATATTAATATGCACCCCTAAACCTTTCATTAGGACTAGCAAATGTTTCTCTACTCACTGAAATAAACAAAACAAAGCAAAACATCAAGATACTTTGTCTTCAACCATTGCCTTGATTTCTTCTAATATACCCTCTCATAAACAGGTTGAAATCCTCTGGATTAGTCCCATTTGTAGCAGACCCATTGACTCTATTGCATGGTGAGTCAAAATAGACAAATTCAAATGATTCAGTGGGTCTACAGTAGTCCAGATTAACTATAGGATTTAGGCCATAGTGCAGTTCTGTAAATTGAGGCCATTTCTGGAAGGTACACAATACATTAATCTTGCAGAAGCTGAGTGGCTCTATGCTGGGTCAGAAGCTGCCTGGGAGGAATCCCCATGAACATTACCTTGAGGGCCATGTAAAATGGACAGTTAAGAATGTAGCTTTTTCTGCATCCACTACAAGAAGGAATTTACAGTTCAATGCAGTTTATCAGACAAGGGAAATTGGAAGTATAATCGAATAGCAATCTGAACGCAATCATGGGGTTTCACGTTATTGTGTGATAGACTACCACACACAATTTTGGGCAATGGGAAGTCAGTCCGAATGCAATCATGGGGTTTCACATTATTGCGTGAGAGGTGATCACAGCAATTTCGGGCAATGGCAAGCTATTTTCGAGCAATGGGAAGTCAGTTCAAATGCAATTTGAATTCACGTAAATTCGCTGAACTAGCAAATTCACATGAATGCATTCTGGCCCCACTTTCTTTTCATTCGAAATTAAGAGAAATTCCTCCTGTGTGATAAACTCCAATGGCAGAGCCCATCCTGAATGCCAAAGATTTCTGACAATAACTGCCTGAAATCCTAGGGATGTGCTGCCAGTCAGAGTAGCTAAGGCAGCATCATAAATGCCTATTCCTTAGTCATCAAGTTCATCATGGTTACGTAAAATTAGCAAGAAATTGCAGTTGAGGTTTATTAGTGGCCTCAGTTGACAACCCTTTTACTGCTACAGAAAAGTATGTGTCATGTTCCAGTTGTGACTTAGGCCCTTATCACGTGTGAAACTAGAAATCTAATCCAAAGCCCTTCCGTGGCCCTTCCATAGTGAGGGTGAAGCAGAGTCATTTCAAATCCAAGGCAATTTACGTGATGAATTATCACACATGAAGAATGAAATTGTGGCCGTTCCTGAGTCAAAGCGGAGTGAGTGCACATTGAATTACCACACTGGTACATATTCCATGCGGATTCAACAATTTGAATCGGCACCCTTGCACATGCTCAGTGGGGGTCTGAACACATCGTGAACCTTTGCACTTCCGGGATGAAGAAGAGGGCCACTTCCTGGTTCCAGTTTCATGTGAATGACAGCTTCACGTTTCTTCTTCCTTTCTATTTTATTCTATTTTTTAGTCAATTTACTCTAGAATGTGTCCTGGGTCCTCCTTGTCAGACTTCCCTGCATCCCCCAACCTGCTTCCTGCGAATGTATCCTGATTTTCCCTGTCAGATTTCCCTCCATGCCCCCAGGCTTCCTAAGACTGTGTCCTGGGTCCTCCATGTTAGATTTCCCTGAATCCCCCACCTGCTTCCTTCAAATGTCTCCTGTTTCCCTTATTCTCCATGCTCCTTAAAATACCACCGCCCTGAATCCAATCCACTCTCCTTCCCTTTGTAACTGTTGCCTTCTCTTAGGTTGAATCTGCACTGGGGAAATAATCCGCTTTGACTCCACTTTAACTGTCCTGGCTCAGTGCTATGGAATTCTGGGTGTTGGAGTTTGTTGTGGGGCCCTTGGCTTGAGGCTATGGAATTCTGGGAGTTGGAGTGTGTTGCTTCTCCCAGCCTCTGATGGCCCCCTCCGTTGCTCCCATCTCTCCCCCCCCAGCCTCCTGTTTCATTCCCTTCACCCCTGTAATTTACATCTAAATCTACCCTTCCGAGCACCCGAAGCAAATGGGGCAAAACTGCAGTGCAGCATCATGGGAAATGTGAGACCTCGGAGGTTTGGGGGGTGTACCAGGACAGAAACAAAGTTGCATTCCACACCAGACCAATTTCGCGTGAAACTGAAGTGAGCTTAGAAGCAATTTTTGTGAATTCGCTTGTTACCGAATTCACCAGAATGAGGAGTCACTTTGGGCTGAAGTGCCTCGGAACAACCCCCCATAGAAAGCAATTGTGTGAGATAATATATCACATTTTAGCTTGAATCCACATGGCTGGACCCACAGTCATGTCAGAACAGAGCTGCAGAACCCCATGTGTGATAAGGCTCTTAGTCCTTACTTGTCTCCAGCAGGGGAGTTAACTTGAAACAAGATCTTGGGGATGTTCCAGAACAACAAATGGTAGAGCAAATGGCATCTCAAGCAGTGGCAATGATCAGAAGGGCCTCTCTTCACAGACACCTAACTCCAATTCAGCTGACAAGTTTCATTACAGCTGCCTGTTTGCATTGTGTAGCATTTTATCTAGTCCATTATGAAGCTCTAGGTGCCTACAATTCAAAGGCTAATGAGCCTCCTGCCAAGGATTGTTGGATGAATTTGGAAGTGTGCCACACCATGTGACCTGGGATGGTGACATGGTCTGGAGCTCAAAGGTGATCAAGTGGCTAAAGAAAGAATAGAGAGTTTCTCTACAAGAGGTCTGTAATGTGACTTTCTCTAAAGCTACACCGACCTATGAAACAGTGACACAATTATCAGATCAAGTCCTTAACACATATGTTGGGAACGTACTTGAAACAAAGGCCTGACAAACTTTACCCAATGGAAATGGCATCATCATCTTATATCCCACCTTTCCCAAGACTGGGACTCAAGGCAACTTACACATATAAGGATTACAGTTAAAATCATACAAAAAATCATGATTAAAAACAATTTAAACTATTAACCATATTAAAAACATTTTTTAAATATTCTTTAAAGTTAACCAATTCAATGGCAAGTTGAAGGCTTTCACGGCTGGCATCCATAGTTTTCTGTGAGGCTTTTGGGCTGTGTGGCCGCATTCTGGAAGCATTTATTCCTGACGTTTCATCTGCAACTGTGGCTGGCATCTTCAGAGGATGGTTGCATGGAACTGTGTGGAATATGTATACTGTATATATATATGGGACCCTTGTTTGGGAGGAAGTGGTTTTCACATTTTAATGGTGGAGTTCCCATTTAATCATTTCAGTTTAAAACAATCCAGCTTTTACAGCCCTTTCCTTAAAAGCCTTCAGTTCTCAAAGCCTGTCTAATTTTTAAAAAGAAAAAAAGTTTTCACCTGTCAGCAGAAAGACAGAAGGGAGGATGCCACTGAGCCTCCCTAGGGAGGGAGTTCCAAGTCTTGGGGCAGCCACTATGAAGGCCCTCTCTTGTATTCCAATCAACCATATATATGCAGGTGGTGGGACTGAGAAAAGGGCCTCTCCTGTGGATCAGAGTCTGGGCACGCTCATCTAGTTTTATTTTGAGGAACTGTAAGTCATTGGATTGGATCCAGACTTAGTCATGCTTACAGTATTCTTGGGATTTAATTCATGACTAATTTGTCTTGTTGATTTTAGCGGCTCTACACAAAGAATATCTTAATCTGAATGCAACTCATTGATCCCACTTTAATCCCCAGGCCATTTGCTTTCAGGAAGTTCTTTTGTCAGCTGCACAGGGGTATGTCCTCTGCATGGTTCTGGAAAGCACTGCTAGAGATCATACTGCACCTAATAAAGTGTGTTTTGATCTCATGGCTCTGATCCATTCAAGTCCCAGCCAAACTAGGGGCCCATTCACATTACAAAAAAAATCGGTTCTGAAACCGATTCAATCACGTGAAGTTCCTACTCACCCCGAATCTCACACAAGCGAATCCGGGGCTTGCACACCCATTCCGTGTTAAATGGCCCCTAGCGCGGGTCTTTTGAAATCGGCGCAAATACCGTTTCTTTTTAAAAACCCCGGGTCCTGGGAATGAGAACTTTGGCCTCGATTACGATCGAGGCAAATTGAGGGAGGGATTTAGGCCAGAGGGTGGGCAAAGGGCAAGGCATTTCCTCCCCTCATCGGAGGGGAGGGGGAGGAGGAAAGAGCCCTGGGAAGAAGGGAGCAAGGGAAGGCATTCTTTAGGAGCCTCTTTTCCCTGCATCCCCTGCCCAAAGCCCTCTGTCGCTGGGCATTCCTTCCCTTGCAGGAGGAAAAAATCAGGTCATGAACGGAGCTCATGTCAGGCAACCCCCCCCTTTTCAAATTCAAACAATTTTTTGAGCGAACATGCGCATTGTTTATATTCCAGAATGTTGCAAACAATGTTACATTTTTAACAATTTTTTTTGAGCGAACATGAGCATTGTTTATATTCCAGAGGCAGATGGAGCCAGGCTTGCACTTTATTTGGATCTCCTTGCTTTTGCAGAGGGGGAAGCTACAAATGTTGCAAACAATGTTACATTTTTAACCATTTTTTTTTGAGCAAATAGCGCATGATTTGTCTTCTTGAGCAGATACAGCAAGGGAAGCAAAGGGAAAGCTAATGTTGCTTTTAAAAGCAAAAAAAAAAAATGCATGGCAATCCCATCTTTGCCTGGGACAGGGGCAGATCTGACCCAAAAGCCCACAGGTTATAAAAAAGAGAAGAGAGGGCATCTCTCTCCCTGCTTCGCCGCTGAAACCCCTGTGCCTGGCTCTTAAAAAGGGAGGACACTTCCCCCGATGCCCTGCAAACGTCACCATGAGATAGCTTGATTGGCAGCGGCCAATCTACAGAATGCTTCGATTTCTGTCAAAATGCATTCGATTTCAATTTGTAGTGGGCCATTGCAACGGAGCGATTCGGGGGAGGGCATCCGGATCATCCCAGTTCCCTCCATGTCTTTAGGCCAGTATGAATGGGGCCCAAGTTCAAAGATTACAAAATGAAACAGAACCACTGTTGGGAAAATATGACAGTTAATTCAGTATGCACAGCTGATGTATGAAGCAGAAATCAAGATAATGAACAGCTCATATACTACATCCAATTCAATTGATAGAAACCAGAGTTTTTTGTGTCTCTGAGTACGCAGTGCACTCCACAGCCAGCAGTGCTTTAAACCAGACATGCCCATTCTCTTCTCCCCATAGCAAGACCTTAGCACAAATGTGAAGGGTTCGGCCAATCCCTACAGGAGTGTGGAAGCTGGCTTAAGTGGAGGATTCAAAGGACCACCCTGCCTCTCTTCTAGTGCTACCTTCAGCCCAACAAACTGCCTCTGTTTAAAGTTGGCATAGATTAAACAGCTGTGAGATGCCATGTCGTATCTAACAGCTTGCCTAGTTAACTAAAACTTCATCAACACTTGACTATATCTGTTTCGAACGCTCCGGACCCATGTTAGGATGTAATGTGGGAGCTCATTGCTTCTGACCATTCTTCTGTGTTAAGCCACCTACATGTAGTTACGTCTTTAGAAGAATAGCCTTGAAATGCCCACTCATTTATTGCAGAAAGTGGAGGATAAATATTAAGCCCTGCAAGGAAAGTGACATGTGAGAAAATCAGAGTTTTGAAAGAAAAGGCTACTTTTCCTCCCACTTTGTAAGGAAAGAAGGGTTTGGGGGC
>NW_024802941.1:1273074-1278074 GCF_019175285.1 Sceloporus undulatus
GGAAAAAATCAGGTCATGAACGGAGCTCATGTCAGGCAACCCCCCCCTTTTCAAATTCAAACAATTTTTTGAGCGAACATGCGCATTGTTTATATTCCAGAATGTTGCAAACAATGTTACATTTTTAACAATTTTTTTTGAGCGAACCTGCGCATTGTTTATATTCCAGAGGCAGATGGAGCCAGGCTTGCACTTTATATCCTTGGATCTCCTTGCTTTCTGCAGAGGGGGAAGCTACAAATGTTGCAAACAATGTTACATTTTTAACCATTTTTTTTTTGAGCAAATATGCGCATGATTTGTCTTCTTGAGCAGATACAGCAAGGGAAGCAAAGGGAAAGCTAATGTTGCTTTTAAAAGCATAAAAAAAATGCATGGCAATCCCATCCTTTGCCTGGGACAGGGGCAGATCTGACCCAAAAGCCCACAGGTTTATAAAAAAAGAGAGAGAGAGAGAGAGAGGCATCTCTCTCCCTGCTTCAGCCGCTGAAACCCCTGTGCCTGGCTCTTTAAAAAGGGAGGACACTTCCCCCGATGCCCTGCAAACGTCACCATGACGATAGCTTGATTGGCAGCGGCCAATCTACAGAATGCATTCGATTTCTGTCAAAATGCATTCGATTTCAATTTGTAGTGGGCACTTGCTAACGGAGCGATTCGGGGGAGGGGCATCCGGATCATCCCAGTTCCCTCCATGTCTTTTAGGCCAGTATAAATGGGGCCCAAGTTCAAAGATTACTAAAATGAAACAGAACCACTGTTGGGAAAATATGACAGTTAATTCAGTATGCACAGCTGATGTATGAATGCATAAATCAAGATAATGAACAGCTCATATACCACTCAAATGATAGAACCAGAGTTTTTGTGTCTCTGAGGTACGCAAGTGTCACTCCACAGCCAGCAGTGCTTTAAACCAGACATGCCCATTCTCTTCTCCCCCATAGCAAGACCTTAGCACAAATGTGAAGGGTTCGGCCAATCCCCTACAGGAGTGGGAGTGTAGGAAGCTGGCTTAAGTGGAGGATTCAAAGGACCACCCTGCCTCTCTTCAGTGCTACCTTCAGCCCACAAACTGCCTCTGTTTAAAGTTGGCATAGATTAAACAGCTGTGAGATGCCATGTCTTATCTAACAAGCTTGCCTAGTTAACTATAAACTTCTCATAACACTTGACTATATCTGTTTCTGAACGCTCCGGACCCATGTGTAGGATGTAATGTGGGAGCTCATTAGCTTCTGACCATTCTTCTGGTGTTAAGCCACCTACATGGTAGTTACGTGCTTTAGAAGAATAGCCTTGAAATGCCCACTTCATTTATTGCAGAAAGTGGAGGATAAATATTTAAGCCCTGCAAGGCAAAGTGACATGCTTGAGAAAATCAGAGTTCTTGAAAGAAAAGGCTACTTTTCCTCCCACATTTGTAAGGTACAGAAGGGTTGGTGCTGATAGTGGGGTTGTCCGATTCTGTGTTGTGCTGTGCTAGACCCATATGCAAGAACACTATATCTTTTATCTGCACTGCTGAGTTCAGAAAACAAGTACATACACTTCTGGGTAATTTGGAAACAAAATATCTGTCAAGATGAGGTCTTTTGATCTGCCTTTGTGAGCGGAAGGAAGGATATGGAAACATGCCTTCAAGAGTCAGTTCAGTGAGAGACTGAACTGCCCTACCTGGGTATGTCAGCAATTGAGATCTGCTTGGAGTACATATGCTCTCTTGCTGAGCTACATTTTTTTTTTCATTACTGCTGGTTTGCAAACTGACAAATGCAACTTTTGATGCTGTGTTGCACTTACTGTTTGCAGTTGTTGCACTTACAAAGATATGCTGCCATACTGACCTCACTAAAACTAAAATTCTGATTGGATTGTAGTGTCCCTATTTGAGTAGCAACAGCGAGTAATCTGTAGAAAAGACTTACCATATATTGACGTCCTGCAGAATTATGAACTCACAATCTATTTGTGCATAAAGACATATGGTAGCATAATCTTATTTTAGTGAAGTCAAGGGTAGTTCCAAAGAACCAGAATGGTGTAGTGGTTTGAGTGTTGGACTAAGTCTCTGGAGACCAGGGTTTAATTCCCAACTTGGCCATGAAATTCACTGGGTGACCTTGGGCAAGTCACATGCTCTCAGCCTCAGGGGAAGGCAATGGCAAACCTCCTCGGAACAAATTTTACCAAGAAAACCCCATGATAGTTCACTTTAGGGTTGCCATAAATCAGAAATAAACAGCAGCAACAACAATGGTAATTTGATCAAGCCAGGTCCTAGCACTGCCAGTCAAAAGGCCTGTGCAGTGATTCCATATATCCTAAACGTGTGTGTGTGTGTGTGTGTGTGTGTGTGTGTGTGTGTGTGTGTAAAGACACATGGAAGAAGATGGAAGACACCATCCATCCCTTGTAAAAATCCTGTGAATGAGACAGGTCAATTGCACTATAAAAATCTCATCTGGAAGCACCTCTAGTTAAAGACAGTGAGAACCATTCTAAAGCAAAGCTGATTATTACAATCTGTACTTTAAATGTCTGGCTGTAAAAGTGTAGCATATGATTGTGAAAGACTTCTGCTTTCAATAATAGGATCAAATTTAAAACAGACATTTGTCCCATCAATCTGTTTCCAGAAGTGGAGACTATTCTGGAATGTGCACAAGCCAGTTTCTCCATAATTTATTGCCAAAAAACTCTTCATTGGCTTACATGGTGCTTCTATTCAGACTGGGGGCACATAACATGTAGCTGATCTATGACTCTGAAGCTTTAGACACAAATATGCTGTATCCAGTTTGTAATCAACATTCAGTTCCTTTCAGTGAGCTTTTAATTTATTTTAAGCACATGAAACAATATATATTTAAAACTTCTGTTTAAAAATCCAGACTGCAATGCAATGGTAGCTTAGCTCATTCTGCACTGTAAATGATTTAGGAAGTCAAGGGTACACCTCTGAGTATTCCTTGCCTAATTCCTAGGGTCACCATAAGTCGACAAATGACTTGAAGGCACATACACACAATGTCACATCTGAGATCCCATTGACAGGAAGCACTGATAAATGCATGTGTGTGCTTGCTGTAAGACCATTATATATGTGAAGGCCCTTGGAACCTATAGCAGGAATGGTGTGTGAGCATACCATGCCAACACAACATGCAAGACATATGGAATATTGTGCTTCAAACTTTGTGATGATATAGAGATCAATACACCCTGTCTTAAGCATATAACTGTGCACTAAGTCTTGCAGCTAGAAAGACTGTTGAAGGTGCATGCCATTGTTATTTATTTGTGAATCTTTGCCTATGTCCCAAATGATGGGGAACAAATAAGATGCATTTGTAGATAGAAGCCGCTTGAAAAAGATCGGATCTCCAAAGTACATTGTTCCGCTGACTAGGGTAGTGGGTTATTGTGAAATACTGGTAGTCTATAATGATACTTTTAAATCCTTTTTTAGTACAAATGGAATTTTGAAGACACACTTGATAGTCTCTGTTCTGCTCTGCCACTTGGCTTGAAAGCAGTTCCCTGAAGGCTGATGGAAATGTGTAGAAATAGCATGTTACAGGTCTATCTAGACCGGACAGATTCTGATAGCAGGTGATAGGTTATCTCCTGAAACAGGACAGATCAGGAAGGATTGCATGTCTTTTCCACATAGCCAAATTGGTTGGTAGAGGTTTACCACTAAGAGATTTGAAGGATAAATACTAAAGGATTTTAAAAAGTCCTTTCAGTTCTTTGGCAAACATTTTCATTTGGAAGGACTGTTAAATATATTTCACTTATAGATGATACTGGGAGTGGATGAAGCAGCTGCCTTAGGCTGCATCCTACACTGCAGAATTAATGCAGTTTGGCACTGCTTTAACTGGCATGGATTAATGCTATGGGATTCTAGGATTTGAAGTTCCATAACGATATTTAGCATTCTGTCAGAGCTCAGGTGCCATAACAAATTAAAAATCCCAGGATTCTATAGGATGACAGTTAAAGTGGTATAAAACTGCAGTATTTCTGCAATGTGGTAGCAGCCCCATATGTGTCCCTTATCTCTATTTTGTTGTTATTTATGGAATGAACAATTTGATTGAAAAGCCTTAGTATCAGCCTCAGAAAAAGACCATCTGGGAAGGTTGTTATTGGGTTCAGAAAACTCCAGATAATCTGATTAGAAAATACAATAATTCATTGGCAACATCGAACTGCAAGATCTAGCCCATTGTAGAAACTAGAGAGGATTCTGACGAAACTCTAGTTTTCACATAAAACTGAAGATAGAGTGGAATAAATATAGCTGACACATCTAGCTGACTAAGGGTAATGCTTTTGTTTTTGTTTTTGTTGATTGTTTGTTGTGTAGACATTGGGGAATCATGAATTTGACAACGGCGTAGAAGGATTATTGAATCCACTGCTCAAAAATGTTAATTTTCCTGTTGTAAGTGCAAACATTAAAGCAAGCAAACAATTAGCAAGCAACATCACGGGTTATTTTTTTCCTTATACAATCATAAATGTTGGCACAGAAAAAGTGGGAATTGTTGGCTATACCACAAAGGAAACTCCTGTTCTTTCGGATCCAGGTATGCTTTCTTTTAATATTTCCATAAATTGTGTGTATGTTTTTATTTAATTTTGACCCTGTGATACTCATCACATTTTATTTCTGTATAAATGGAGGTGTAGCAACTACCACTAACTTTACACAAGATGATGCTGATATACTGCTACAATTATATGTAGCAAATAGCTCAGAATAACAGAATACCTAGCTATGTGCTTGGTATTGTCCAGGACATGATATGTTTCCAGGCTAGAGTTTGTAATCTGCATTACCTGGAAAGGACATGGTCTGAGAATGGAGGAAGAAGCCAATGCTTCACTGACTTTGGGGAAGAGGATGCAGGCTGACAGTTGTTGATGTTGTGTGCCTTCAAATTGTTTCTGATTTATGGTGACCCTAAGGTGACTGTATCATGGGG
>NW_024802941.1:1283074-1313306 GCF_019175285.1 Sceloporus undulatus
CACCATAAGTCAGAAGTGACTTGAAGGCACACAACAACAGAACAAAAGACTATACTGTGGTGTCACTCTGCTAGCACAACACTTCAAATGATCACCAATTAGCAGACATTAATTCTCCTTTGCATTAGCCTCCCAGCCTGAGGCGGGCCATCAGCACAGAACAATACACATACAAATCACTCCTGCATTCCCAGGCTCACACAGTCTATATAAACCCAACTTTTTCCAGGCAAGCATTTTCTGAAGATGCCAGCCACAGATGCTGGCAAAACGTCAGGAAGAAAATTTTCTAGAACATGGCCACATAGCCTGAAAAACCCAGAAAAAACCATGGATGCCGGCCATGAAAGCCTTTGACTTCACAAAACAAACTAGCTTTTAAACCTCTCTTTAACTCACATTGCCCACCCTGCACTCAGCACATTTTAGAGCATTGCAGATAGACATTCGACCAGATGCATTGCTCTTTACTAAAGTGACCAAAACATTCCCGGTCATATAACTCTAATTTTAAAAAATAGTCAAAAAAGTTAATTAGGAAACAATGTGACATCTCTTGTTTGAAATGAAGGAAGGGATGGAGGAATATCAAGTATAGGTGTGTGTGTGTGTGTGTGTGTGTAATGTCTTTATGCTTTACCGAATCATGTTTGGTGAAAATACAATTTAGGTTTATACAATAAAAATATTAACAGATTTTTTTCCTGATTTTTAAGGGCAGGATTTAGTGTTTGAAGATGAAATTGCAGCATTGCAGCCACAGGTAGAAAAACTTACTACTCTGGGAGTCAACAAGATCATTGCACTTGGTCACTCTGGTTTCACTGTGGATAAAATGATTGCTCAGAAAGTTAAAGGTGTGGATGTTGTGGTCGGGGGACACACAAACACATTTCTTTATACAGGTATGCCATTTCTTCAGCAAAGGACAGTTTCTGATTATTAATTATTTTAAAACTTAATTATTTTAGTTAGGGTTAGCATTTTGGTATATATTTAGCATAGTGCTCAGCATAGTGCTAAAAGTTTAATTTTCATGCCTTTATTGTATGAGGCAAGTGTCTGCATATTATCATTTGCTGGGCTTGGAATTTGGGACTGAAGTGGAATTGACAAAAGAGTGTGCTCGCTGTCCATCTATGCTGCACTGCTTTCAATGGGAAATACAATTTGAACATTTGAGGATTCTGGAACTTTCAGTCCAGACTTCTGTCCAAGTTAGCCATGTGTGGGAGAAGCTCTCTCATCTGGACCAAACTTTGAAAAATAGAGGATGAAATCAAATAGAATAAATAGTCTGGTCTGAAAGTTCCCACCCCTGCCCCCATTTATTTAACTGGCATAAAAAGAAGAGACCATCAGTGGTACATCTTGTTTTTGTATGCTCTATTTTCAGCATCTAGACTTTACGTTGTTGTTGTTGTTGTTATTCATCATAGTTTCCTTTGGTTTGCTGTGATGAACCAAGGATACTGTGTCTTTTTCCTGTAACCAATGTATTCATGACAGAAACAAATTCTGTCTTTGGCCTATTGGTTTCCTTGTGGTTTCCTGACTCCCTGTTCCTTCACTCTCTCACTATAAGAACCCTCTCTCTGCCAGCATATTAGACTTTTCCTCTGAGATTTGCCTGTCCACATACCCACCACCCCCATGTTAGATGGTGGTTCACTGAGAAGAGCAAAACTGCTTGCGTCTGAAATGCTAAAACAGTATTCTGAGAGAGTGTGTTTTGTTTTTAAAGCCTTCTGAAATAGCACCGTGGGTAAACTTCACTTGGCTTAAGTCAGAATTGGCTTGGTAATTACAGCCTTTTCCAAAAAGGGTACAGAAAAAAAAAGAAGTGCCTGTTTTTAAAAGTGTTCTCTACTGGCATGTACGGTTATGTTGTATGCGCAGCAGATGACACCATGCACAAGCACCTGATTTGGATTTATTTTTTTTACAATATACCGAGAGAGCAACTGGCCTTGGAAACCTGATCTGCTGAATGCTAACTGTGTGTGTGTAGGGCATAATCTTACATTCTAATCTGTAATGTAACTTTTTGGTGAAATGCTGCTGGACTGGTAACACCTGCATTAAAATTTAGACAGACTGTATTCTGGACCAAGTAATGCTAAACATGAGCAATATCACTGATCAGAAACAGTTCACCTGGTCTGAGAATCATCTGCAAAAATAAAAGTCAATAGGGTGATTGCCAACAACTGGATGATCAATTCCCAGATTTTCCCTTGTGTCCCAGCATGCCTGTGGCCCCATTTGACTTTCCCTACTTTGAAGTCCAGGTTTTGGACCCTTTTTTTCATCCTAGTTGACACTATTGCACATCATTCACAAACCTAATGATTTTCAAAATTCTATTTCTTTTTTGTTGCAAATGGTGAGAGATGTCCATCCCTGAGCTTGCAGGAATTCCCCCCACTCCACCCCAGCAACTCACTGATCTCCCAACCAGCATGGCCACAAATGGGAATAGTCCAAATATGGAAGTTTTTCAAGCTTTGGTCCAGAAATCCTTCTGGATGCAACAGTTTATAGATGTTTTAGCCCATTTTTAATAATCTGCTTTGGTTTTTGAAAGGCATGGCAGTAATTGGCATGCCACCATCAACTATATGTTGAGATTTTCAGAACTGGAAAAAATGCACTTGGGAGCTGTCCAGGAGCTGAGGGTTTTAAGACAAGTGGAAATGCTGTCACTGGCAGCATTTCCAAAGAATCCTTCATGGCCGTGAGATGCTGGCAGGCTGTAGAATATAAAAGCTAGTGACAAGAGTTTTCCAGTGCACTTACCAGTGTCCTGGTAACTTTCTTAAGATGGAATAATATTTACTGACTTAGTCCGCGGTGGATTTCTGGAAATAAACCCACTACGTTTAGCAAACAAAATGAAATGAAGTAAATAATGGTGTCTTGTGTAGTGTGTGGGTGTGTTCAGTGATAAAGAATGTGACTTTAATCAGACCATGAATATGTAATCAAAATTCCCATTTTCATTTAGGGATTTCTGTCTTGCAGTTCGTATTTGTCCCTGTGAAAAAAAAGTTTAGTTTCCTTTGTGTTCTGTTCCCTCCCAAAAGTCAGTATCCAAAAGGGTAGCAAGCAGTGTTCTGCTCCTGAATAACAGCTTTTCTTCTCCCCTTTTACCATGTGCAGTCTCACTGTCTTAAAAACCTTTATTCCATAACCCTTTTGCCAGGAATTTCTTGAATTAAAACATCCCAGATTGGATTTTTTTTTTTTTTGAAAGGTTGAGGAACCATATTGGTGCACACATGGAGGCACTGGTCTTTCATCTCTTCCACTCCCAAAAGCTATCTAGATTTTCCTCATCCTCACTGACGAGGTTTCTGGCTCTCTCTCCACCTGCTAAAGAAGGGGGCAGTTGACCAGCCAGTCTTGCTTTACCCAGCTGTTGAAGGCTAAGAGAGAGGAAAAGCCATCTTGGCTGAAGATTTCTATAGCTGAGGTGATGGAGAAAATCCATCTCCACGGCCCCTCTATTTACTCTGAGAAGGTCAGGGAGATCTTAATGAAGAATGCAGTCTGGAGCAGCAACACAGAGGTGTGTGTGTGTGTGTGTGTGTGTGTAGTTTCTGCTCACACATGTGATTCCAGGCCAGAACTAAAAAGTTGGCCCAAATCTTACAAAGCATTATAATTCCAGCAGAAGGAAATCACATACATTCCCTCAAGTGTATGAGAAGTCCAAATGGATCCATGGCCAGAGATGAGCCTGCAGTCATAAGGAAATAATCTCAATAACCAAATTAAACAAAGATTCTTCTACTGCAGGTAACCCCATAAAGCAGATTTGTAGGGATAGCTTCATCTGTGACAATGTACTCTAAATTTATATCATGTTGTGTACGTCAATGTCACCCTTTTCAGCTAGACAGTGGCATCAGTAGGAGGGTGCAGGGGGTGCGTATTGCATTGGGTGACACCCAGAAGGGGATGACACCTGGTTGAGCCCTCCTCTCCCTTTACAGCTTCCTCTCCAAAGAGAAAGCCCAGGATGGAGAAGGAGGGCCAGCATGTGGCTACCGCCCTCCCAACTGCTTTCTGAGTCCAATGAGGAATCGGAAGGCGTGGGGATAGGGAGAGGGAGTCTTCCTTCCAAGTCCAGCATAGACTCAGAAGGCATGAGGGGAGGGAGTCTGCCCCCTGAGTCCAGCCTGAATTTGGAAGGCATGGGGGGAGGCTGCCCTTTTGACCCCACCTTTATAAGCCCCACACCACACACTGGGTGACACCCGGACTGGGGATGCCACTGCAGCTGGACACTTGTTAATGGGAGGGAGGATCAGCAAAACATAGCAAGTTTCTAGTGAAAAATAAACAAGCCAATACACTACAAAAAAAGATGCATAAGACACTATTTTGAAATGTTTGCAGAGAAGTATGCATTGCCACAAGAATGGATAAACACAGTTGGACTAGACTGGATCAAATGGAAAGAAACATTCTATTCATGCAACAAAAGATATTATAATAAAGTCCAAACCCTATAGCTACTATGGCTGTGATCCTACAGAACCACAAACACAACAGTGGTAATTGGGGGGCTATACATATAGTCACAGGTATTTTTGCAGAAGACACTCACATGGCTTAGTAGACAAGCCTTTTTTTAAAAAAAAGTCTTCTAAATCTTAGCAACAGGGATGGGGTGTGGTTAAGATGCTGATTGTAAAATCAGAAGGTTGTCAGTTCGAGGCCCAAGTGCTGCATGATGGGGTGAGCTCCCATCACTAGTCCCAGCTATGCCAACCTAGCAGTTTGAAAGCATGCAAAAGCAAGCAGATAGATAGGTACCCCTTCTCTGTCATAAGGTAACAGCATTCAGTGCAGTCATGCTGGCCACATGACCACTGGAGTTGTCTTCAGACACCACTCTGCTCCATTACGGAGCTTGGTAACGGAGATAAGCACCACCCCCGACAGTCAATTGCAACTAGATATTCATGTCAAGGGACTACCTTTTTAAATCTTAGCAGCCATGCCTTAGTCCTCTTCTTTCTGCCTTTTTTTCTGCTTCAAGAATCCAAGCACAAGTGCCTCAGAGACTTCTCTCCTGTTTGTAACTGAACTATATGTACTTTGAAAACCAAAAAGGGGAAAAATATTCATGCTGTCATCATTTTTACAGGCAATCCTCCTTCAAATGATATACCTGCTGGTGCTTATCCATTCATGGTGAAATCGGATGATGGGCGTGAAGTGCCTGTTGTTCAAGCTTACGCATTTGGAAAGTATCTTGGCTATTTGAATATCACCTTTGATGATGATGGAAATGTAATTAATGCATCTGGAAACCCTATCCTACTAGACAGCAGTATCCCGGAAGGTATGGGGAAAGAATCTGACATTTCTGTCTGTAGCCCTTCCTCCAGTGGCATTATTAACTCATACTTTTAAAGGATTTTGATAAGTATATCAAAATGCCACCCAACTTATAAAATTACTGCTCCTTCTCCCTTATACTGTACCAAATAAATCCTGTGATATGACTATAAAACCACTTTCAGTTGCTTATCCATAAATATAAAAATAGGTTTCAGCTGAAGTTAGAGTGCATGCTTTCACTCTTTGCACTCTTTATGGAAACACAGTCTCTTTATAAACGTTGGCCAGATTCCAAAGAGATATGCTAGGTTATGTGTGGGGAACGTGTGGCCACCTATATTATATTGGACTTTCTGTTCCCATCAGCCATAGCCCTTATGACCCATCATCAGAAATGATAAGAGTCCAGGTTCTGGAAGGTTGCAGTCTCTCCAACTCTGGTCTAAGTGCAACCAAAGTCTGGGCACATCCATTGGGATGCTGGCTTTTTAAAAATAAAATTAAAAAATCCTTTGAACAAATTCTATCACATAATAAACCACTA
Source organism: Sceloporus undulatus (assembly GCF_019175285.1). Classification (NCBI taxonomy): domain Eukaryota; kingdom Metazoa; phylum Chordata; class Lepidosauria; order Squamata; family Phrynosomatidae; genus Sceloporus; species Sceloporus undulatus. Next base: position 1,288,974 of record NW_024802941.1, read on the forward strand.
GATTTGTGGTTTGAGGTGTTCTACCATATTAACAAATATGGTTTCTGAAAGCAACTTACTGTAAAACATGGGGTGTGGCAAGGTTATTGTACAAGAAACATAAGCTCTACTCCACAGAAGCCATATGGAACTGGTTGTGTGACTCTTTGGATCCAAATTATTGTTAAATAGAAGTCCTCACCCTTTTCATTGTGCTGGGTTTCTTCTGAAGAGTGATTATCTGTGGAGTAACTTTCATTGCAAAGAACCCCAAAGCTATTGTAATATTGTGCTGTACATAAACAGATATGCTATTCTCATGAATCATCCAGTCAGTAATGGCATTTACTATATCGTATTTCTGATTCAGATCCAATTGTGAAAGCAGAAGTTGACAAGATGAAGGCTGAGCTGAGAAATTTTTCTTCAAAAGAAATAGGAAAGACTATTGTTTATCTAAATGGTACCAGTCAAGCATGCCGTTTTCAGGAGTGCAACATGGGAAACTTGATTTGTGATGCTGTGGTAAGAAAGTCATTGCTTAACTTATAAATAACTGTGTGGAAGTATTTGATGGCTTTTGGATGGTATGCTAAAGAACCACGTCTGTACATTAAGATGCCAAATTGGGTGAGGGTGAAGGTCATCTAAAATCCTAGATGATGTACCTGTAGCCATTGCCACTGAGGAAAAAAAGTTACTGTAGAGGTTTTATTATTTTTAACATCTGTTATTACACATATTTATCCCATCTTTCCTCCATGGAGCTCAGAGAACCATGCACTTATTTTCCCTCCCAGGTTTTTTTGTTTGTTTATTTTACAGCAGTATGTTAGATTGAAAGAGAGTAACTGGTCCAAAATTCTGTACTGGACTTCATTACTGAGAGGAAACCTGAACCTACGTCTCCTTATTCTGACACATGAACTCCTACACTATATTGGTTTTAAAATGCACCTTGTTCAAAAGGATGGCCCCTGCCTTACACTTTCTAACCAGTTCTCAGATCTTCATTCCTTCTCCAGTAACAGTGATAACTATTTTGCAATATGGAAATTGGTGCTTGGCATCTTTGGTCGTATCTGATACTGATACCTAAGGATGTAAGGGCCCAACACCTTCTCCTTCTCTTTAATGTTTACAGGGGAAATAATACTTGCATGGCTTCTGGTATATCTTTGCCATGGGGACAGGTGACAAAAGCTTCCCTTCCTTTCTCCCTAAAGGAGAAAGTAGGCTTTTTAAAAGTGGAAACTGTTTTTAAAATATAAAAGAAAACATAGATGTATCTTTAGGAATATAGCATAACAAGAGGGTATATTCAGTGAATACAGCTGGCTTAAGGCCCTCACTCCTTATTCTGGTGGCAAGTGTAATACCCAAAGTGAACAGGCTAAGGAAAGTCAGCATGGTGTAGTGGCATGAGCATTGGACTATGACTCTAGAGATTAGGGTATAGAAACCCACTTGGTGATCTTGGGTGAGTCACACACTCACAGCCCCAAAAATCCTGTAATAGGTTCACCTTACGGTGGACATAACTAAGAAATTACTTAAAGGCATGCAACAACAAGAACAACAAAATAGGCCAAGATATAAAACAAGTCATTCTAAAACTCCACTAGTTGCCATCTGTAGCCCATCAATCCATTTCCAAAGAATTGAAAAAACTAGGTCAAGCGTTAAATTTTCCCCCCTGAGATTCCTCCCTCGGTCTCCAGAAGCATTTAATTGTCTCTCTTCCTTTCCTAAGTGCTTCTAATATTTGATAGCTTTAGTATACTCAGGAATTGAAGTTTTGTTTCTTTTGTAGGAAGTGTATACTTTTTTGTGCATTCTCTAATTTCAGTTCCCCACCCCCACCCCCATTTCATCCCTTCTGACTTCTACCTCTATCCTGTCTACCTAACAGAACCCCTGTAGGTGCCAGGCCCAATTGGTTCTTTGCTCGATACCCCTGATTTAACTTTTCCTTTAATCTAGCCCCCGTGGTCTTGCAGGACCATTACAACCTCTAAAATAAAGCACAATCCAGGGAAGGGAAATCATGTCTTGGCTTATATTGTTGCCTTGTAGAAAACTGAATTTAAGGTTTGCACAATTAAAGTTAATTAGGCAGTCCAGGGAAATTTGTCTCGAGTTGAAAGCATTCTCCACAGGAAGTTACTTGACTTGGCACAACTCCTTTTGTTTAGGTTCGTGAACAATGATTGACTAGGGTGGCATCGGACTCAATTGGCTTGCACTAACTTACAGAGGAGCAAACTCCGTTCTAAAGATAATTAGCAGTGGATTTAAACTTTGGACACACTTTACTAGCTCAAATCTGATTGGAATGCCTCCCAAATGGCACTTCCTGCAACAGTGACACTTACTGTTTCAAACTGCAATGTAACACCTGCACATGTACATGCATCCATAGAATTATTTTTTGAAATAATGCTTGTGCATGTTTTGAAGAGAAATAAAAATACCAGATTCAACTATGTATAGCTGAATTGTTGTGGTGATAATAGAGTATCCGGGGTAGTTTTCTTTTCCATTTTGCCAAAGATAAGCTTCTTCAGTTGTGTAGCCAGAATTCAAACTGCAATGTATGAAATACTAATTGTAATACCTTTAGCTTGCTGACACAAGATTCTTATAAACATCACTAATTGAATTGGCTTTAATTCTACTTTTGGACATTAGCCTTATGATTAATTACTGTATATACAAGATACAAAACAATATATATAGTTGGGTCCCCCCCCCCTCGGCCTAAATTATATTAGTAAGTTCATACATATTGAACCAAGTGGTGTTGTGTAAGTTTTTCCAGTACATGTGCATATGAACAGCTATACATAGTTGAACTGGGTATTTTTATTTACACGATACACCTGTATTTGTGGTTCATTATTGTTTAGTCAAATACTTCAGTGGTTTGTGTTTGTTTCTGTGCTCATGCTTTGACTCACTTTTATAAGAAAACCAAAAGTGATTCCTTTATAGAGTGATCCTCAGAAGAACATACTACTTTGTTCAATAAGGCACATTACTCATTAAGACTATTTAGAACATGGGTCAGCAACCTGCGGCCCGCGGGCCACATCCGGCCCCCGGAGGCGCCAGGAGCGGCCCCCGCTCGCTCCTGCCGCCGATTGCCGCTGCTCCAGCTGCCATTTTGTTTTTTTAAATGGCGGCGAAGTCTTGTGCGACGAGAAAGGTCGCGCGAGACTTCGCCGCCATTTTAAAAAACAAAATGGCGGCGCCCATCTAGGAGGCCCGGTGTGCTCCCTGGAGTCCTGTTCGAGGGCTCCAGGGCCATGCCAAGCCTCTGAATGGGCCCTCCTCCCTCCTCCTCCTTCGCCCTCCGCCCTCCTGGCCCCGCCCTTCGCCCTTCAGGCTCGGCTCTCCTGGCTCTCCCTTCTCTCTCCGCCCTCCTGGCCCTGCCCCTTCACCTTCTGGCTCTGCTCTCCTGGCTCTCCTGGTTCTGCCCTTAGCCCTCCCCCATGGAAGAGTGGGGAAGGGGCGAAGGAGGAGGAGGAGGCAGAGAACGAAAGAGAAAGAGAAAGAAAGAAAGAAAGAAAGAAAGAAAGAAAGAAAGAAAGAGTCAGAGCCACTACCACAAGGTTGGTTCATTGGGGGAGGGGGGTTATCGGAAGCTATACCTACTACCTGTGCCTTTGTGGTTTGGGACACAGTGTGCATGCATTTCCCCCTGTTCTGTGGCCTTCAGGTAGCTTCCACATGCTAACAAATATTGTTATTCTTATGCTTACATCCCTTGGTATTCCCTTTGCAAAATCCCTCCACATGGGCTGGCTGTTTGGGTTGAGACATTGTGCATGCATTTGATCTGGGTTTCCTGCATGGAGGGGGTTGGACTGGATGGCCCTTGCAGTCTCTTCCAACTCTATGCTTTCCCTCTGCTTTCTGACTTAGGTTAGCTTCCCTGCTCGACAAATATGTTTATTCTTATGCTTACATCCCTTGGTATTCCCTTTGCAAAACCCTCCACATGGGCTGGCTTGTTTGGTTGAGACAGTGTGCAGGCATTTGATCTGGATTTCCACTTTGATTTAACTTTACTTGGTTGTTCTTCATTTTGAATATTGTATATGTTTCCATTTTGTTTTTTACTTCAGATAATGTTTGCAGTGTATGTAGGAATTATTTATTTTTATTTATTTATTTATTTTTTAAAAAATATTATTTAATTATTAATTTTTGGGCTTTGGCCGAAGGATGGGACCGAGGAGGAGAGAGCTCCCGACATGCGGCTCCGCCCCTGGAGGGAGGAAGCTCTGCCCCAGCATGCGGCTCCACCCCCAGAGGGTGGAAGCTCCGCCCCAGTGTGCGGCTCCGTCCCAGAGGGTGGAAGCTCCACCCCTGGTGTGCAGCTCCGCCCCCAGAGGGTGGAAGCTCCACCCCCCAGCTTCGGCCCCCCAGTTGTCTGAGGGACAGCAACCCGGCCCCCGGCTCAAAAAGGTTGCCTACCCCTGATTTAGAACTACAACACCAGATTTTTACAGCAAAACTTTCATTTCAGATGCTTTCTTGACATCCCACCATGAGCCACATAACATGCAGATTCTTAAGGATTTTCTCCTATTATTCCACAATAAAGACATCTCTTCAAATCAGATCCTTCTAAGTGTATTTCTCAAGTAAAAGTTTACTTCTCCAGCTCATCATTTTTCCAAAACAATTTTCCTTGAGTATGGCTTCCTACAGAATCATTAATTCACAGCAATCAAGTTGTTATTGCAGTGCACAAAAAGGATATCTGTTGTGATATGTAGGCCATGACACAAAACATAACATTTTCCAACAGCATGTTTTATAAGAACTTTGCCTACTTCATAAAACTCTGCAATTTGCATAACCATGCCCCCCCCAAAAGTTAAAGATTGCATCTTTCTCTACACTTCTCTAACTTTCCTCATACAATATCAGTATATTATAGAAGGCTAGTATTTCATCCCTTCTGACCTCTCCAGCATTCATCTCAATTGTGATACTTCTGTGTATTAACCATACAACCATATATTTTCACGTGATGTGCCCAAAGCTGTTCCTAAATTTGTCAATGTACAGTCAGCCTTCCTTCTCCACCAGCTCCACTATTAATGGCCTGAAACTATTCCCCAAAATAAACCCCAAAAGCAAACCTTGATTTTGCCATTTTATATAAGGAACATTATTTTACTGAACTACTGTATATAATGGGACTTGAGCATCTATGAATTTTAGTATCCGGGGGGGGGGGTGTCCTGGGAACAAAGCCCAGAAGATACCAAGGGACCACTGCAAATATTTGCTAATTTTGGAGTAAGAATCCTGTTTTGTGATTTGAATATGGTTTTCCCATAGCGGGAATGTATGTAAACTTGTTTTTGTTTTTTTGTTTTGTTTTGCTTTGTTTTTACTGTGGAAGAGCTTTATTTCTAAATAACATCCCAGAATTTCTTTTTAAAAAACCACGAATTCATAAGATGCTTTGCAAAACTTACTTGCTGGAGTCCTTGCAGCCAACATAAATCAAAAACACCCGAAGTGATAGAAATTATTTTCTTTGTGAATGTTTTAGGTTTACAATAACCTGAGACATCCAGATGACAATGAGTGGAATCATGTCTCGATGTGCATCATAAATGGTGGTGGAATACGGGGACCCATTGATGAACAAAGCAATAATGGTATACCTAGAAGTAGGGCTGTTTTTAGGCAATACTGCTTCAATTCACTTTCTCTTTTTCACATTTCTGTCAACACTTAACTAATTTAGGGATTCTCATTTTATAACTTCTCTTCTGTATTTCATCACTGTTTTGTTTTTCTTAATATAATCAGATTGTAAAGAGTTATCTTTTCTCCCCCTCTTTGCACATGCAGACATTTCAGCAACAAAAAGTTAACAAAGGCCCGTTACAGACCGCCCAAAAGGGGTGGTCTCAGGCTGCTGCCAGTTGCAGCGTGGAGGAGCCGCAGCAGCCAAACCACGCGACTCCTCTGCGTTGCAAAAAAGGAGCGCGAAAATCGCGCTCCTTCCGGCAACCCGGAAGAGACGTCGCAAGTGCCAAAGCATGCACTCGCAACGTCTCTTCTGGGTTGGGATGTGCGGATGCAGAGCGTCCGCTACGTCAAGATGGCAGGGCCTATCTGTATAGGGCGCCGCTATCTTGACGTATCGGTTACGCACGAGGGGCAAGGCGCATCCGGAAGCGCCGCCCCTCGCGCGTAATTGCGGCGCAAGGACAGCACCTCTTAGGCCCATCTGTAACGGGCCAAAATCAGTTTAAAAGGGAACATTTTTCTTGGTATTAAAAGATTCTGTAGCAGTCCTCCAATTATATACTCCAACCAAAGATTAGTTTTAATAAGAAAACTCTCTTCCCACATGGCTGTGTCTCCATGCACAGATTGTAAGAAGCAACAAAATGTTTCCTTACATCATTCTGAAATGCTGCACAATATGAGTAGGTACACACCAAAACAAAATATTCACATGTTGCAAAGGACCGTGCATTAAGAAGCACCACACACTGCAGCCTCTTCATCAGCCTTCCCCAACCCATTACTTGCAGATTTTTGGACTTCAGCACCCATCAATCCTGGCCATAACAACTAATATCCATGAATGTTGGGCACTGTAGTACTAAACATTTGGAAGGCATCTGATTGCAGAAGGCTGTTTTGCACAGAGAACTACCACTTTTCCTATGGATTTTTCCCCTGTAACTCCAGACTGAGCTATACAGGCTACCCATACTGAAAGTGAGATGTTAGTTAAGCTCTATTTCAGAAGCTCTGCTCCAGTGTACTCTGGATTACTCTCTCCCCCTTCCCAAGTTGATGGCTACTGGAAGTGCACCTTTTCTGTAGTGACATCTGAACTTTGGAATCCTCTTCTAGAATAAGAGTGGATAAAGTATGGTCCTCCAGATGTTGTTGGACTGCAACATCGATCAACACAGCTAATTATGAGGAATCCTGGGAAATGCAATTCAGAAACAAAGATTGAGTATCACACTTTACCTGCTATTGTTCTAGGGAAGTCACAGTGGTATCTTCATTGCCATCTTTTAGTTGTCAGGTTAAATCTCTCATGTCTTTTAATGGCTTCCAGCATTTGAAAACTCTTTTCTGTTCCCTTTGTCTGTCCTGATGGTTTACGTGTTTTGCTAGCTGTTCTTTAAAATCATATTTTACAATGCCATTACTATGATTGATTGCTCTTATTTTTATTTGCTCATTTTTTTTTTGAATTCATACTGCAAGATGTCCTAAGACAGTGTTACACAATTGGGTAAAGAGACACCACAACTTGAATACATTTATTCAAAGGAACATATGAATTCAGTCCATTTGCAGCTTTGACTTTTGCAAATTTGAGTGACAGGTTCTCTCTAGGAATATCTGGGTCCTCCAAAATGAGTCTGCAGTGGAGGACCTAAAGATTCCTAGAGAAAATAATTTTCTCAGTATTTGTAGAAACTCTAGCACAATTCTATGGTCAACTTCTAGTGGATGTTGACCATTACAGTTACAGTGGAGAATCTAGAAATTCCTAGAGGTGTTCCCTCTGGTTAAAAAAAATAGTGGTTATATTTGTGGGTTTTCCACTTTAATGGGGCTCCTGTGTCCCTAACCCCAGAAAATGTGGAGGGCCATTGTACTTAATTCTTGCACTGTATCTCTTGCAACAAGTTTGTGGTGTGGACTAGGTGTGGGCTACACTGCAAGATTGAAACATGCCCAAAGAAAGTGAATCAGCTGAATAAGGATTTGGATTCAGCCTTCCCTTCACTATGCCAGTTCTCAGTCCACAACTGTCAAAGCTGGAGAGGCTGTGAACTGCTGCTCCCACCCACCCTGCTGACCAGGATGACCAAGGCAGATGAGGACGGAAGTCCTGCAAAATCCAGTATAGTTTCTCCAGCCCTATATTATCTTAAAGTGAGAAGTACAACAGAAGTGTAATAATCAAGATTATGTTAAACAAGATTGTAAACTAGGTTGTATTTCAAAAACACCCAGGTACTATTACGTGGGAAGAGCTGCTATCTGTGTTGCCATTTGGAGGAACGTTTGACTTGCTACAGATCAAAGGTTCAACTCTGAAAGAAGCATTTGAACACAGTGTTTATAGGCACGGGCAAGGAACAGGAGAACTGCTACAAGTCTCAGGTAAGCAACATGTCTGGATTGCCAGTTCAAAGTCCTAAATGCTCTTTTCCTTTGGATAGATAACCAGGTGGCTTATCTTACATTAGCACTCAGAAGGCTTGTCAAGTCTATTCCAATGCAGCCAGGCAGAAGGAAACCAATCTAGAGATAATTTTACCTCACAGACAGCTGCCTGGGGTGGCTTAATTCAAAGGGCTTTTGCTTGTTATGCTGCATGTACCAGTGGAACTTCCAGCATGGATGTCATAATTCCAACATATACCAGAAACAATTTTTTTTAAACCCTGTGACTGAGCTGTCTCTAGAATTCCCACTCATCCTCCCTTCATCTTAATTTCTGCTCTAGATCAGAGGAAAAAATGCATTTATGAACAAATAAAGACAGCAATGCTTCTTGCATTGGGATTTTGGATCACAGAGTGCCAGTGGAGGCTGGCATCATGAGGGCACTGCCCAGCCAGACTCAGGCTACTCCAGCTAGTACTAGCTTTCTGCTTGGTCAGCCTCCCAAGCTTGTCTCTGGGATACTCACAGGCAAGTCTCTCCCTACAAAGACTCGGAGCATTCTCTCCCCCACTCCAAGTACAGGTAGGTTCTTCCTTGCCAGAGGTTTTCTCTGACCATGAAGAAACAACTGGGGAGGAATAGCAATGGGAAAAGGAAGGAAAGATTAAAAATGCCCAGTCAGCAGATTCGTATAAAATCAAGGGACCCATCAGAGGTTCAGAACGATATCAGGGCCTCTGCCCTTGGTCTGCTCACTAACAGGCATCATGGATCACTAGGCTGCCCTTGCTTTGCTTTCAGTTTTACCTGAGGTTGGGGAAAGTCTCTTTTTTGCAGCTCCACTCTGGGAAGTAAAGAATAAACATGTGGTTTATATTATGGTGGAATTGAAGGGTGCAGACAGAAGGAAAACTGCCTTGAAGAGCAACTCCTCGTTTTATTTTAAGCTTGTTGGGACGGGGTGGAGAAACACTTTACATGTTTTGCCTTTTTGGTGAGGGAACCTATGCTTTAAATTGTGTACAATCAACTGGCAAGGAAGCTGAAAAACAGTGGGATGGAGTGTGGGAGAATGCCTTCCCATCTGTACTGTAAGCCCTTGACTTTAAAACATGGATTGTGAATGGGTGGGGAGGCTGCTATTGCTCAGCAGCAAAGAACTCAACAGAGCACCTGGGAAAAAGACCTCTGGGACCATTCCTAAGAAGAGCATACTAGCTTGATAAGCAACAATTTACAAGTAATGATGTAAATTGTTTCACAATATGTTTTAGGTATCATTTTCCAAACACTTTCCTTGGGAGTAGGCTTCCTACAGATTCATTAATCCCAGCCATCAGTTAGTTGTTATTGAGTTGCACAAAAAAGGATATCTGTTGTGATATGAGGCCATGACCCAAAACATAACATTTTCCAACAGCATGTTTTATAAGAACTTGCCTCTTCATAAAAACTCTGCAATTTCATAACCATGCCCCCCCCACAAGTTAAAGATTGCCACTTTTCTCACACTTCTCTAACTTCCTCATACAATATCAGATATTTATAGAAGGCTAGTATTTCCTCCCTTCTGACCTCTCCAGCATTCATCTCAATGTGATACTTCTGTTTTAACCCTAAACCAATATATTTTCCCGTGATGTGCCCCAAGGGTTCCTAAATTTGTTTTCACTGTACAGTCAGCTTCCTTTCTCCACCGCTCCACTATAATGGCCTGAAAACTATTCCCCAAAATACCCCCAAAAGCAAAACTTGATTTTGCCATTGTATATAAGGAACATTATTTTTACTGAACTCCTGTCTAAATGGGATTTGAGCATCTATGAATTTTAGTCTTCCGGGTGGGGGGTGTCCTGCGGAACAAAGCCCAGAATATACCAAGGGGACCACTGCACATATTTGCTATTTTGGAGAGTATGAATCTGTTTTGTGATTTGAATATGGTTTTCCCATAGCGGGAATGTATGTAACTTTGTTTGTTTTTTTTTTGTTTTTGTTTTGCTTTGTTTTACTGTGGACGGCTTTATTTCTAAAATAACATCCAGAATTTTTTTAAAAAACCAACGAATTCATAAGCTGCTTTGCAAAACTTTACTGTGGAGTCCTTGCAGCCAACACATCAAAAAACCCGACGTGATAGAAATTATTTCTTTGTGAATGTTTTAGGTTTACAATAACCTGAGACATCCAGATGACACTGAGTGGAATCCTGTCTCGATGTGCATCATAAATGGTGGTGGACTAGGTGACCCATTGATGAACAAGCAATACTGGTATTCATACCTAGAAGTAGGGCTGTTTTTTAGGGCCAATATGCTTTTCAATCCACTTCTCTTTTTCACATTTCTGTCAACACTTAACTAATTTAGGGATTTCATTTATAACTTCTCTTCTGTTATTTCATCACTGTTTTGTTTTTCTTCAATCTAATCATATTGTAAAGAGTTATCTTTCTCCCCCTCTTTGCACATTGCACGGACCTTTCAGCAACACAAACAAGTAAAACAAAGGCCCGTTACAGACCGCCCAACCTGGGTGGTTAGCTGCTGCCAGTGCAGCGTGGAGGAGGCGCAGCCAGCCAAACCACGCGACTCCTCTGCGTTTGCACAAAAGGAGCGCGAAAATCGCGCTCCTTCCGGCAACCCGACAGAGACGTTGCAAGTGCCAACGCATGCCACTCGCAACGTTTTTCTGGGTTGGGATGTGCGGATGCCGAGCGTCCGCTACGTTCAAGATGCAGGGCCTATCTGTCTAGGGCGCCGCTATCTTGACGTATCGGTTATGCACGAGGGGGCAAGGCGCATCCGGAAGCGCCGCCCCCTCGCGCGTAATGCGGCGCCAAGGACAGCAACCTCTTTAGGCCCATTCTGTAAAAAAACGCGGCCAAAATCAGTTTTTAAAAGGGAACCATTTTTTCTTGGTATAAAGGATTCTGATAGCAGTCCCTCCACTTCTATACTCAGCCAAAGATTGTTTTAATAGAAACTCTCTTCCCCATGGCTGTGTCTCCATTCACGATTGTAAGAAGCAACAAAATGTTTCCTTACCTCATCTGAATGCTCCACAATCTGCGTAGCGTACAACAAAAACAAACTATTCAAATTGCAAAGACCGTGCATTAAGAAGCACCACCACACTGCAGCCTCTTATCAGCCTTCCAACCCATTTACTTTGCAGATTTGGACTTCAGCACCCATCAATCCTGGCCATAAACAACTTAATATCCATGAATGTTGGGCCACTGTAGTACTAAACCTTGGAAGGCATATTCTTGCAGAAGGCTGTTTTGCACAGAGAACTACCAACTTTTCCTATGGATTTTCCCCTGTAACTCCCGGACTGAGCTATACAGGCTCCCCTACTGAACGGAGATGTTAGTTAAAGCTCTATTTCAGAAAGCTCTGCTCCATGTAATCCGGATTAAGATCTACCCCTTCCCAAGTTGATGGCTACTGGAAGTGCACCTTTTCTGTAGTGACACTGAACTTTGGAATCCCTCTTCTAGAATACTCGTGGATAAAGTATGTTCCTCCCAGATGTGTTGGATGCAACATCGATCAACACAGCTAATTATGAGGGAATCCTGGGAAATGCAATTCAGAAACACAGATTGAGTATCACACTTTACTGCCATTTTCTAGGTAAATGTCCCAGTGGTATCTTCATTTCATCTTTAGTTGTCAGGTTTAAATTCTCTCATGTCTTTACTGGCTTCCCGCATTTGACAAACCTCTTTTCTGTTCCCTTGTCTTGTCCTGCTTGGTTTACGTGTTTGCTAGCTGTTCTTTAAACTCATATTTACAATGCCCCATTACAGTGGTACATCGGGGGATACGAAATTCGCGGGCGGGTTACGGAAATTTCCCGGATACGCAAAAGTTGGATTGCCAAAAACTGTTTCAGGTTACGAAATCTTTTTCGAGGTTCCGAAATTCATTTCGGCGGAAATTTTCAAATGCTATCGTTCCAGCGCTAACGGAAACGCTATTTCGGGTTACGAAATTTTCGCGTTACGAAGGAATGGCGGAACGAATATTTCGTTAACCCGAGGCACCACTGTACTATGACTGATGCTCTTATTTTTATGCTCATTTTTTTTGAATTCCTACTGCAAGCTGTCCTAAGACAGTGTTACACAATTGGGTAAAGAGACACCAAACAATTGAATCACATTTGATTCAACAGTGAACACATATGAATTCAGTTCCATTTTGCAGCTTTGACTTTTGCAAATTTGAGTGATAGGTTCTCTCTAGGACATCTGGGCTTTGTCCTCCAAAGTGAGTCTGCAGTGGAGGACCTAAAGATTCCTAGAGAAAAAATTTCTCAGTATTTGTAGAAACTGCTGAGCACAATTCTATGTCAACTTCAGTGGATGTTGTGTGACCATTAGCAGTTACAGTGGATGAATCTAGAAATTCCTAGAGGTGTGGTTCCCTCTGGTTAAAAAAACATAGTGGTTATCTATTTGTGCGGGTTTTCCACTATTAATGGGTCTCCTGTGTCCCTTAAACCCCAGAGAAAAATGGTGGAGTGGCCATTGTACTTAATCTCTTGGCAACTGCTATATCTCTTGCAACAAGTTTGTGGTTTGGGACTAGGTGTGGGCTACACTGGCACAGATTGAAACATGCCCAAAGAAAGTGAATCAGCTGAAAGAGGATGTGGAATCAGCCTTCCCTTGCACTATGGCCAGTTCCAGTCCACAAACGGTCAAAGTGGCGAGGAGCTGTGGAACTGCTGCTCCACCCACCCTGCTGACCAGGATAGACCAAGGCAGATGAGGGACAGGAAGTCTGGCAAAATCCAGTATAATAGTGTTCTCCAAGCCCTATATTATCTTAAAGTGAGAATGTACAAACAGAAGTGTAATAATCACAGATGATGTTAAACATAGATTGGTACACTAGGTTGTATTTTCAAAACACAACCCAGGGTACTCATGTACGTGGGAAAGAGCTGCTATCGTGTTGCCATTTGGCAGAAAGAACGTTTTTTGACCTTGCTACAGATCAAAGGTTCGCAAGCTCTGAAAGAAGCATGTTGACAACACAGTGGTTTATAGGCCACGGGCAGGAGGAACAGGAGAACTGCTACAAGTCTCAGGTAAGCCCATTTGTCTGGATTGCCAGTTCAAAGTCCTAAATGCTCTTTTCCTTTGGATAGATAACCAGGTGGCTATCTACATTATGCAGACTCAGAAGGCTTGTCACGTTCATTCCAATGCACGCACAGGGCAGGAGGACAACCAATCTAGAGATAATTCTACCTCCCAAAGTACAGTGCCGGGGTGGCCCTTAATTCAAAGGGCTTTGTTGTTATGCTGCATGTACCAGTTGGAACTTCCAGCATGGATGTATTAATTCCAACATATAACCAGAAAGACAAATTGTTTTTTAAAACCCTGTGGACTGAGCTGTCATCTTGAGAACTTCGCCACTCATCCCCCTTCATCTTAATTTTCTGCTCTAGATCCGAAGGAAGAAAAATGCATTTATGAACAACTAAAGAGCAGCAATGCTTCTTGCATTGGGGATTTTGGAGCACAGAGTGCCAGTGGCGAGCTGGCCATCAATGAGGGCACTGGCCCAGCCAGGACTCAGGTACTCCAGCTAGTACTAGATGGTGGTGTCTGCTTGGTCAGCCTCCCAGTTGTCTCTGGGATACTCACAGGACAAGGTCTCTGCCATAACAAAGATCGGAGCAATTCTCTCCCCACTCCAAGTACAGAGTAGGTTCTCCTTGCCAGAGGTTTTCTCTGACCATGAAGAAACGAACACAACTGGGAGGAATAGCAATTGGGAAAAGGAAGGAAAGATTAAAAAAAATGCCCATAGTCAGCAGATTCGTCTTTATAAAATTCAAGGGACCCATCAGAGGTTCAGCAACGATTATAGGGCTCGTGCCCTTGGTCTGCTCACTAACAGGCCATCATGGATCACTAAGGCTTGCCCTTGCTTGTTGCTTTCAGTTTTTGACCTGCGAGTTGGGGGAAAGTTGCTTTTTTGCAAGCCCATTGGGAAATGTAAAGAATAAGACATGTGGTTTCATATTATGGTGGAATTGAAGGGTGCAGGACAGAAGGAAAACTGCTATGAAGAGGGGCAACTCCTCGTTTTATTTGTAAGCTGTGTTGGGCAAGGGGCTGGCGAGGTGGAGGAAACACTTTACCATGTTTTTGCCTTTTTGGTGAGGGAGAACCTCTGCTTATAACTATGGTGTACAATCAACCTGGGGCAAGGAAGCTGAGAAAACAATGGGATGAGGGAGTTTTGGGGGAGAATGCCGTTCCCATGCTGTACTATGAAGCCCATTGACTCAAGGAGTAGCCGGGGGAGGCGGTGTTGGTTTTGGGGGGGTCGGAACCCCCATCAGGCCCTGGGGGCGTTGCAAGCATCCTCCTCCCCCCACCCCTCAGCCATTAAAAACCACGGGAGAGAAACAGAAGAAAGACAAAACAAAGTATCCTCTTTTCCCTCTCCGTGGCTTTAATGGAGGGGGGAGGGGGGAGGGAGGAGGAAGAGAGGCGAGGGGTGGAGAGGGAGAGAGAGCAGAGAGAGAGAGCAGAGAGAGGTCCACTATGAACTGACTTTCGCTTTCGTTTCCTTCAGAGTCCGCTTCCACTCCTCCTGCCTCCTCCCCCCCCTTCCTCCCTCAGGGAGAGAACTGAAGAAAAGAATGGAAAAGGTGGACTTCTGAACTTTTAGGCTGTCTATCCAATGTACCAATTCTAGGTATAATAATAATAAGTAATTCATAATAATCTATGAATAATACTAATAATACTATCCCTTACCCAAAGTGCTGCTCATGAGGATTAGATGTATTTTGGATTTTGGAGTGTTTTCAGATTTGGGTATATTTATATACAGTATTATGCTAATGGTATAGTATACTGGATGGATGGGATGCCCTGTATAGGTTTCCATATGGCATTCTCCATAGACATAAGACTGAAAGGTAATTTAATGCACAATATTTTTAAAATAATGTGGTGGTGCTTCGCAACACTGAAGCTCAAGCAACAAACCATTGAGACCACTGAAGCCCTTGTATAATTTGCAATAATTCCAGTCATTGAATCTAAACCCTTCAGGATTTCCAAGTTTCCTTGAGTTGGGGGTCCAGACCCAGCATGCTCTCCAGGGTCAGTTTGGGGTTTTGGAAAAAAGCCAGAGAAAGGAGACTCATGACTCCTACTCGGACATTTGACTGCCTGAGAATGCGACTCATGTGTTCAACAACCCGATCATGTATCTGGATTTGTTGCAAACAACAAAAACGAGGAGGGTCTGTGATATGGCAAGAAAGTGCAAGAGCTTCCTTCCAGCCTTGTTGTTTTCTCTTTTTTACAAGACAAATAGAATAAAATACCAGTTAGCTGCGCCCGGTTTTTCCGCATGTCAATGGGGATGCTTTGATGGCAGAGTTCCTGCATGGCAGAAATGGGGTTGGTTGGAATGGATGAGGGCCCCCTTCGTGGGGTCTCTTCTGAACTCTATGTTTTTTGTTTTTTTATTGATTAATTAATTAATCATGATGGAATCAATTCTAAGATGATGAATTGTGTGCTGTGGAGTCCTATTGGCCCTGCTCCAGGCAATGCTAGACTGCAGGCCCCACATCCAGAGCAACCACAGACTGATGGGAACTGCAGTTTAATAAGGCTGCCACACTGCAGAAATAAATCCAGTTCGTGACACTTGCTTTAATGCTATGGAAATACTTGCGATCTTCCTGACACACAGAATGGATAAATCTCACAAAACTACACTATCCAGATATTGTGTTGTTGTTATTGTTTTAGATCCGCCTTTCTCCCCCTATATAGACAGAACTCAAGGTGGTGATTTTTCCATAGCCATGTAATCTATGCATAATATCTTCTACAATGCAGATGGACACCATCTATTACCTAGATATTTGGTTGAGGGGATGCTTTGGATGGAGTTCCTGCATGGCAGAATGGGGGTTGTGACTGGATTGGCCCTTGGGTTGTCTCTTTCCAACTGCTATGATTCCATTGATGTCTATAGCCACTCTGCAGCCTACTGTGATTTGAATTGTTTTTAAATGTAATAAATTGTATTAACGTCTTAAATGCAAGCATGCCACCGTATGGCACTATGCAACTATAATGTTTTATTGAATTGATTTTATTACCCTGCCTTTCTCCCAAAATGAGGCTAGTCTCTTAACGGAGGGTTGTGTTATTATAAAAAGAAATGAACGTATAATGGACTTGGAATTAAAAAATTATGGATAGATGAGATCAGATAGATAGAAGATAGAAATAGATAAGGTATTGGAATTAAAAAAGGTGTGTGTGTGTGTGGTGTCTCAAAATAAAAATCCCTCCGTTGGAAGTGAGAAGAATGTTGTGGATGCAGCCTGGGTTTGTAGCGATCAGCTCAGATGTTGGGGGAATACAGTGGTCTCAAAGGCATGAGCAGAGTGTCTCTGAGCATGAACAGAGTGGCGCCAGCTCCATTGCTTGCAGCAGCTGCCACTTTGCTTTATCGACGCTGAATTTATCTGATTGTAAACACCTTCAGAGGCCGGAAGGACTCAGTTGCATGCTGCACTGAGAAAAATAATCCAGTTTGATGCCTTATGCCACTTTAATTGCCCTTGGCTCCATAGTTGTGCAAATGCTGGGAAACATTTGTTAGTGTTGTGGCACCTGACAGATGTACTCAACTGACGCAGTTCCCAAAGATCATAGCAAACGAAGCCATAACGAAGGTTAAAAGTGGTTGCGCCATCACAGGTGTCGCGGGTAAAACGCCTCGACACCTCTTTTTGTGTCTTGGGGGGTGCTCTTAGGCCTCTCAAAAATGGTTGGCACTTAGTTTTTTTTTTCTTGACCACCCCCTTCCGGAAAAAATCCTGGGCTACGTTCCTTGACTTTAAAAACATGGATTGGGGACAGGGTGGGGGAGGCTGATATTGGCTAAGCAGCAAAGAACTGCAACAGGAGCACCTGGGAAAAAGACCCTCTGGGACCATTTGCTAAGACAGCAGATGACTAGCTTTGATAAGGTAAGCAATTGTACAAGTAATGCTAGGGTAAATTGTGGTTCACAATATGTTTTCAGGGTGTCAAACAGGTGCAGCTACGTTTCCTTGTACAAAACAACAGAATTGCTAACAGTTAAATTGTTTTTTCCTGAGTAGTAGTGATTACTTGTTACTGTCCAAGTGTTGTTGTTAGGAGTCATTTTGGAGAGGTGGCGTCATTTCCCCACCCCATGCTTTTTTTTGAAAAATTAAAAAAAATCTCAAAGAATAATGTGTTTACTCATGGGATAGTATTCGAAATTATGCAACAAGCAATGCATTACATTTATACAATTATCAGGACATGACCAGCATGGTGCGCTGCCACTTTCTAAAGTTTCAAGCTTGACGCTTTCCCATGGAACCGAAATCCAGGTTCCACAGACTCGGTGTCGAAGAAGCAACTGGAACAGAAGAGCAACTAATTTGAATGGTGCTTGATCAGTGTTCTTGAGACTACTTGTTTTTCTATATGGTTTCTAAGTAAAAAGGATGATCTTTCAAGGCATTATTATTTCCACGATGCAGCTTCAACCATTTGAACTCTTCTAAGGAGGCCCTGTTGTAATATACCAACAGCTGTGTGGAGGTTTTAGTTGGTGCGGTACATGGAACAGGGCTTCCTGCTGTCGAACGAAATCACAAGCACTCCCGACACCAAGGGCAAGTGTAGGTTGGCCTCATCTCTTTTTATGCCAAAAACAGTGTTGTTCACATGGCAGTGTTTTTTTGAAATGGCTCCTTTAACTGTTTCAGAACGGGGATTTAGGATTTAGACTTTTAGGAGTAGAATATGTTTAATGTGTATTTACGATTTTAAAAATCTTGGTATGTTTTATTTTTAATAGGTTTGTTGCCTCAGGGGTCCTTGTGAGCTGGCAGACAATACAGAAATACTTAATTTGTTTTTAAAAAAACCCATTTCTTCATAGTAATGGGGCTCTGTACAGAAGGCATGTACCCCAACCCCAGCTTCTGGATGCCCTAGCAAAGAACTGCTCCTCTGGTGGGGGGGGAGGCTTGGCTCGGGATTTGGACTAGATCTTTCCCCAAGTAGAGCTGAAATGATGGTCTCAGGACAGCCAGTCTGACTAGTGCTAGCCACAAGTTACTTCCACTGCCACAGATGAAACATCGACTCCTGGGATGGCTTTTTTTTTTTGGGGGGTGGGAGGGGGGCTTTATTTGTCTGTCATATGCGGAGGAGAAATAGAGGGACCCTTGCTTGCCTGTGTTTAGCGAGACTATGTCCAGCAGCATGCAAACACAGATAGCATTAACCCATAGCCTTGGCAATGCTCTTTGGGGGGTTTTTTTCCCTAAAACCTGCAATTTCTGAGCATTCATAATTGTGACTGGCCAGAAGATCCCGTTTGACGGCCGATGTGAATTAGGGGACTGTGAGGAGAGGCGTAGTACTTCAAAATGTCAGGAAGGCCAATGGTTCAACGTACCTTGTCTTAATGTGACTACAAAACTGGTACATGCAGTGTGGCAATACAAGGGAGGATGAGCAACGTGGGCGAAGAGGGGCGGAGAAACCTGTTTAATAGGTTTTTCCTATCACATGTTTGTTGCTTCACTATGTTATTGGCCACTGCACCATCATCTGGTCTGCCTGATGGGTACCAGTCACCACAGGCTAAATATTGAATATGCATCTTCTGCAAGAAGATTATAACATTATTGGCAGAGCGATAAGATTTTTAAAATGGATGGTCGCCCTTCAAAAAAAGATATCTGACTTCACTCTGTACATCTCCCCCCCCACTTGTTTGCCACTGCTATCTGCAAATGCTGTTGAAATTTGTGTTTTCTACAGGCATGACGGGTTGTGTATGATCTCTCCCAAAAGCAAGACAACAGAGTGATCAGCTTAACAGGTTCTTTGCACAGGAGTGTAGAGTTACAGTCATGTGGCCAATAGAGATGGAAAAAAACATTACAAAGTCAACTTTTACCTTGCTTTCCTGTGCCTGGGGGGAGGTGATGGCTCATTACATGCTTAAAAGGAAGTTCAAACAAACCACAGTAGTGGTAAGTATATGCGTCCATGGTATATATGGCAAAGCTGGTTGGACTGGCGCTTGCAATTCTAAGCCCCATTTTTTTAGAATACCTGAACCATAGGGAAGTATTAATAAGACACCCATCCTGTATTTTTCAATGGCATATTCAAGCTGCAAAGAGAAAATATTTTGTAAAACTCACAGTGGCATTTGGCAGTAATGTACACGGGACGAAAACTGGAGGCGGCAGCTTGTAACGAAAACTTGTAAGGAAATGTTATAGGGCAATGGAAAAGGGATCGGCGAAAAAGGAAAAAAGCCAGAAAAAAAAAAAAAAAAAAAAAAAAAAATGGTATAGAAAAAATTCGGAACCCGGGATACAGATGTATTCCTCAGAGAGGTTGACCGGAAAGCGCTAACCAGAGGAGCGACCAAGGGGGAAACCACGTATTGGACGACAAGCTGGATTGCGGGACTGATTGTGAAACGGACAATGCAAAATTGAACAGTGGGAGAGCACGGGAAAGTATCAAAGAAGGAGAAAGAGGAAATGGAGCAGGGAGGAGAACGACGCTGAGGAGTTGGAGACGCCGGTGTTGGCATGGGGGATACTACTGGTATCGATACGAACGTATATAAGTCAACCGCAAGTTGAGGACAGAGTTTTGGGAACAAAATTATGGCTTTTTCGATAAGATGCCGTGGGATTTAAACCAAGATGGCATTGTCCATATAAGGGCATGTAATGTCAAAATGGAGTGTAAAAGAGAATAAACGAAAACGGATGCCAAACAAACTTACAAAATTTGTCAGCATGCTTACCCGAAAGGCTGAAATCGATGAAGAGAACTATGGAAACTGGTAGTAGCTATGTGATGTGTGTGGGAGGCAGGCAGTGGCTAAGAAAAGATGCACACACCTATGTCTCTTGGTGCCTCCTTGAGGGGAAGTGCCAAAGGGCCACTGTTCATTTTTCCACCCAAGCATTCAAGAACGGCCAGACAGAAGTGCGGGCTTTGTTGGAAGGAGAGCCAGAAAGGGTAGTGTACTTCTTCTAAGGTTCATTCCACAGGATGGACTAAGCTCTTTGCCTTTCATCATTCCATGGAGATGGAGATGGTTCCCCCGCCCCCTTTTTGTTTTTTTTTTGGTTCGAGTTACACGTCATCCAAATACATTGACCACGTGAATAAGTCAAACCCAGATTTTTCATGGGGGTTTTTAACTACAAATTCTAGGCTCTAACATGAGTAGTTTTTATATACACTACGAAGTATACTGCTAAGTATGCCGAACAAATATTGGAAAAACATGACCCAAAGTGGTAAACAGTACAAATCACACACAGAGTCAAGATTCTGGAAACAGTTCACTTTCCCCCAATATATGTAAAAGCACCAAGGTTTCCTTTCTAGCCTGACTACTGTACTGCCTTGAAGCTTGGATCCCACTCAAGCCACCTAGAGAACAGTAACTTGTGTTATTTTTAGCCGTTACCTTAACTTTTTTGCCTATGCCTTGGCTGAATCACTGCTTTTCAGTGGAACAGGAACAGGAACATTGGTACTTACTTGTTATACATTCATTTCCAGCAGACAGGCTCCTAGCTCTGCCTGTTACTCATACTGGGTGTATGTTGCTGACTCCGTCTGCATAAGGGAAAGTAGGAGGAAAGGCAGAGACTCATCTCACTAGGAATGTGTTTGTCTGCCAGAACTCCAAGAAACCATATCTAAACAAAACACAATCTCTTGTTAACCAGAAAGTATATTCCTACATTTTTAATGGCATGATAGTAATACACATTGAATAGTATACAACAAAAAGATGTCCACAAAAGATTGGATTCTTTATTGGGCAGCCAAAAATGCAGAAAATACATCATGCAGCTTTTAAGCTTCACTGGCTTCTAATCTGCAATTTAACATCCTTGTTTTATAAAGAAGCCACTAAATATTAAATGTTGGATGATGTATTTCTGCAATTTGGCCGGCTAATAAAGTCATTGTTATCTTTTGTGGTTTGGGGTTTTGTTACTAGAATGATTCAACTATAGTTTCTTTCTGGCTTGCAGTACAAGAAGCAATGACATATTGGGTGATCCAAGTAACACGTTCTTT
This sequence comes from Sceloporus undulatus, assembly GCF_019175285.1. Classification (NCBI taxonomy): domain Eukaryota; kingdom Metazoa; phylum Chordata; class Lepidosauria; order Squamata; family Phrynosomatidae; genus Sceloporus; species Sceloporus undulatus. The sequence continues at coordinate 1,310,323 of NW_024802941.1, forward strand.
ATTTAAAAAGTTAATATTTGCATGCCTGCTTCAAGTTCCAGTACTATATAAGGCTTTCAGATCTTCTTTAAGCATTTTTTTCTAGCATGTTTGTTTCTGTCTCCATGGTTGCTCCTTTACCAGTCTATATGTCAAACACACAACAGACCTCCCTAAGGGTCCGATGTTGTGTATCTGATTTATAAAACTTGTAGCTGAAGAACACATTGGAATGAACACTTATTCAGTGCTTGGAATGATTTAGCAGCTAATGGTACCAGAACATGTGCATGGTTAGTGGGAACGATATATGGAAAGGCCTTGTACTGTACAAGAATTACATGCATGGAAAAGACTCAAGTTATTTTCGATATGATTAAATCAGATACAACAGTTGAAGAGTTTCAGTGTTAAAACGCAACTGATTTATCGTTTCCTGTGACAAAGGTTATTCTCCAACTTGGAAACACTCTTTAATTTGGATTTGGGCAAGGCAGCCAAAACCTTCTTGAGTGGCATACACAGCAGTGCCAGATGTACTTAGTTAACGAAGGCGGTGCGTTCCTGGGCATTACTTGTGTAACAAAATTTGGTACGGGCATGTAGAAATAACATGGAAAGATCAGGGATAGTTTCTACCATCACAAAAAAAGCATAAGTTTTTTTATCAGGCTAACCATCTGCACATGTGAAATGAAACAACCAGGTTAGATAAAGCCTCACAGATAAGTGAAACATTTTGAACCTTCTAGATGCCCCTTGAAAACATCTTGTAAAGTATATGCTGAAATTATTATTTTTCTTTCACCAGCCTCACTTTTCTTCTGATTTTTGATTTTTTTAAAAACATGTGAGGTAAGCTGGTAAGGAAGGCTTATCAGCTATTCTCTTTTCTGTTTTGCCGGCTCATGGCTGCTTAGTGAGGGATTCTGGGGCAGCTACTGTTTACCTGCCTTTCTTGTGGTTAGGTTTGGTTAGAGTACAATCACTTTTTTTCTTTTCAATTAAGATTTACTGCACTGTTTACTGCACTCTGCTCCAACACAATACCAAAAGTTTCCCGCTTCTCCTCCAACATCTTCCTACTGCTGATGTGTTAATAAAATTACATCTTGGCAGATGAGGATGAGGAAAAAGAAGACTTTGCAAAAAGATTTTCTGTCAGGGCTTTGTTAACTGTAGCATATCTCGTATGAACAGAAGGCGGCACACAGCACATTTCACTATTATTATTTTAAACCCGCACAGCATTGAGCTGTGGTGCTCCTTAATTTTCATCATATAGCCGTGATAATCCACCTTTTTGTAACTCACAATGTTTACCGTATATTTGCTTCATGGAAATAAAAACTTGTTTTTAATTTTGAACGGAGATCTTAGTTCAGCTTGTGTCCAGTTATACACTAAAATGGGAAGAGTATTTCCAGCAGTTGAAGGTCGTGTGATGTTCTCTGTGCCACTGTATTCCAAGAACATCTTTTTTTGATTTCCATCTTATTTGTTTCTGTTTTTCTATTCCATCCCTTAATTTTCACTTGCCTTTGGGGCATTAGACTTCCAAATCAGGTGACTTGTTAACACAATCCAGGCATTGATTCAAGGATTCTCAGAAGCCAGTAGTATGTAAATTATTAGTGTTTGCAGCAAATGGAAGCCCATGAGAAGTTGATTTTAGATTTAAGTACAATGTATGAACAGTGTACATATTTATGTATATAATTGATATATGTCTCATATGTATGCATTTTAAAAAATTGAAATAAGCCAAGTATGTGCATACTGCAAAGAATTACCTTTACTAAATTTGTGAAATTTTGAGATGATGCAAAATGCAGATGTTGCAGTTGAATTTTCAAATTCTTTTCAACCTTAAAAAATGGATCCGGCACATTACGACTATGCCATACAGTGTTCTGTTTTTAGTGATTATTTGCTGCTGACCTAAAAGGAAGTGTTTGCCTCCAGTATGTTCCGGGATTACTTTACCTTAAACACTGTATTATTCTATGAACAGAGCCAATTTTATAAGCCTGTATACTTTATACTGGGGGTGGCGGGGGGAGGCAAAGGTGGGATTAATTAATCAAATTAGGCTAAGTAGTGATATGTATGTGTAACTCCATTCTCATAGGATATCATGTACTGTATTTTCAGTTTGTTTGAAGGGGGCATTTTTAAGAACATAAGTACTGAAACATGAAACAAAGTGATGCTATTTAATGACAATCACACAGATTAATGGACCTGATATTTAAGTTCAACGGGACTAGTGTATTGGTTCACATTTCCAGCCTCATTTTCACATGCCTAAACGAAGAAGTCCACACAGCTAAGTAGAGAAAGAGAAAAAAAGGAAAACTGTAGAGATGGAACTGGTGTGAAGCACACCACCCACCCATGTAGGAATGCTGCTCTGCGCTGGAGGGCTAGCAGGAATACTCTAAAAACATCAAACGCCATAGCAATGAGTACCTTAAAGAGTATATATCATAACCAAATTCAGTGCACATCATTAAAAAAAAACACCCTGAAGGCCCCATGAAGGCGGGTTACACACCGCCCTGAACGTACGCACAGAGCGCGTACTAGGGTTAGGAAGGTGCGGTGCTTCCGCACCTCCATCCCCTAATACACGCTCTGCGTGAAATGACTGGCGCTGTTCCAGACGGCCGCCGCCATGGGCCCGTCACGCCGTGCCGCCTCTATACGGGGCGGCGCGGCCGTGACGTCTTTGCTCCGCGCCAGGGCACCTAGGGCACCCTTAGTCGCAAACCAGGAAGGAGCTCCGTTTTTGGAGTTCCTTCCTGGTTTGCGTGCCGCTTTCTTCGCGGGCGCAGCCTTCAGACAGCTGCGCCCAGCGAAGCAAGGGAGAAAGGGGCCAAGCGGCCCTTTCTTCTCTCCTCTCTGCGCCGTCCGGGGTGTCTTGGAGCTTGAAGCCCCAGGACACCCTTTTCAGGCTGCGGGGAAGCGGCGTTTTTTGCCGCTTCCCCGCCGCCTGGAAAGCG
>NW_024802941.1:1313331-1341838 GCF_019175285.1 Sceloporus undulatus
AGCGGCAGATCGTGGCCTCAGCGGGAAAGGGGCGGGTACGGCCCGCCCCAAATAGGCGGTTTGTAACCTGCCTAAGTTTCTTGCATTTATGGTAGTTATGTCTTCAAAAATTTCGGCAATGTCTGCAAAGACACTGGGATGGTTCAGGTTCATTTGAATGTTTATCTGAATAAAGACCATCTGAAAAACCAATGGTTTGAAGTTCTAGTATTTCACACGTCATGGTTTGCCTGTGTGTCTGAAGCGCAAACCATGGTTTGGAATCTATGGTTAGCAGAAAACCATTGTTTAGCATTAAGGCCTCAATTAAGCCACAGAAGGCTAGTTAGAGTAAAAGCCAGAATAAGTACTTTCTTAAAAAATATGTACTGGAACACTGTAAACATTCTTTCATGTTTGGGCCCTTCATATATTCAGTGATGGCAAAAGAAAATGTCTCCTCATTTTTTCCCTGCAGTTTTAGGTTAGTAAAACATACTTTACTCAGTGGAAAAATAGGCAACAAGGTCTTAATGAAATTCAGTCCATAATAAAGTTTAATTTTTTGAGTAAATATTTCTTCTGAACTTGGAAGTTCATTGTATATACAAGCAAAATGTACAAGACTACACAAATAACCTATCCATTAAATTAGAACTTAGCAGCCATCTACAGAACGGAGTTAATTCAGTGTTCTGATGTGGAGGAAGAATCCTTTTCAACCTGTTAAGAGCAACAATATGGGGGACAGGGAGAGAAACACCTGTGGTTTAATTTACTCAGCCAGGACACAGAGGGAATACAGCAATATAAATTACAGTAGTAAGTATAATTAGCTTATAGAAATTAATTATGAAGATATCCAGTGTCTAAATTTTCTAAAGGTAAATACTGAGATGAGCTTGGTTCATTGAAGGCACCATTTAGTTAGTGAGACAATTCTGAGCCACACTGTCCTACACTGCAAAAATGACATCTCCACTTCAAATACCTAAGAGTCATTAATACTGTACATTGTGTCAAGGACCATAAGCCACTAAAAGGTTCCCAGTAAATCTCACTGAATTGCACGGGGACCCTGCAAATGCTTTTGCACAATTCTCGTTCCATTTCAACAGATTTGTCTAGGAGAATTTCTGACAGGTTGTGCAATAGACTGGTTGCAATAACTGAGTCACAGCAGAAAATTCAGTGAGATCACTACCACAGAATCCTGCTGCAGCAAAGACACTATCATTCAATTAAGAAGTCCTTTGAAATGGATGTAAGTGCATGCCTGGGCTGTAACATTTGGTATAATGAAGAACTGAGTAAAACAGTACTGGAAAAGATAGCAGTGAATTTAAAATTATGAATGAAAGGATTCTTTCAAGAAAGGCAGCTAAAACAAACAAACAAACAAACAAACAAAAAGTGCCATTGGACCATTAAGATTTTTAAAAAAATACTTGGGGTGCAGAAACATAAAGAGAGACTATAAATAGAGAAAAATATTATCTATTAAAAAACAATGTCTGACAGTAAAGAACTTTTTGTTTTATACACTATGTTTGAGTGTGTGTGTGTGTGGGGGGTGAAGGTATAGCCCTGATGACCATACAGCAAACTCCCCAAAACATATTACAGTGATTCCTTTATTAAGCCAACCAAAAAAGGCACAAAATATATCATGCTAGCTTTCAAAGTCAGCTGGCTTCATCATCCAAATATACTTTTTAAATAAGGCAGGGAAGAAAGATAACAGTGTTAGGATCCCATGTCCCAGTTGCCTTATGGCCACGAAGAGATGTGGCCTCAACCTGCATCAGCTTTCTATGAAAACCATCTTAAGCAAACACATGAAGCAAGAGGCAAACCTGTGACCTTAACATCATCATTCTTCTTCCTCTGCATCATTTATAAAACTATCTTTGCCTGATGAAGAAGCCAGTGGGCTTTTAAAGCTATCATGGTGTATTTTGTGCCTTGTATTTGGTCTAATAAAGGTATCATCACAACGTATATTTTGGAGTATGTGGGGAAATGTCACAAGAACCTGTAATAGAAACTAGGACACATTGCTTTAAAATGAGTTAGTCAAATGCATAGAAAATAAGACTTGCATTCTTTTAACTATGATGAAAACATACTGGAACTCAGAGTAATTATTACTGATAATAGTTTGTTGGGAACAAACAATAAGGAATGGTCCTATTTTATCTTGCTTATCTGTCTCCAGAGAAATCTGGTTGGAGGCTGATTGCTGGAATGAAAAGGCCTGCACATCATGAAATTCTTCAATTGTGTAGTGCTCGCTAAAACTATTCAAGAACCCTGAGAAAGGGAAATGTTCTCAGTGCTTCTCAGAAACTAATAATCAGTCCTTCATCCCAAAACTTACTCTTAAGAGGCATACATAAACAATATGTAAGTCCTGTAAGAATCAAAATCACTAAGGAGGATCTGGGAGCACCTGTCCTTCATCCAAAGGCTTCTTCTGTGTGCACAAAGGCTTTTTTCTGGTTTAGAATATGACCCTTGTGTATCAGGACTGGAATCCAGGTATGCTTCTGTCTGTACAGAAACACAGCTCCTGTCTCAAATTGCATGCCAACAAAAGCAATGCACAAGCATTGGCACACAGTCTGTTGCACAGCATCACACAAAGTCTTCCCCTAGCTCAGCTGTTCAAGGAAGAGTGCCACTGTTGAGATTTCTTCTGCTTGCAGATCTTTGGATCCAGCTGGACCCAGGTTTTTTGACAAAGAATAAAGGAAATGGGACAAAGTAGCAGAAAGGGATGTTAACATCAGCCTCGGGTCCTATGGCATCTGAAACACCAACAGATTTACTGTGACATCATAATCTTACCTGATGAACCTTAAGAGCTGATGAAGTAGACTCTTGTCCACAAAGGCATATGCCTTTAAATCAGGAATGGATACAGGGCATCCCTCTAGATGTTGAATTATAACTCCCAGCAGAACTAGCTGGTATAGCAAATAACAGAGAATGCTGGGAGCTATAGTCCAACACCAGGAGAGCAACACCTTTGCCATTTTAAACTGTCTGATGCCCCAGTATAGACTAGCATAGTTTTACCACTGGAACATGTCACCAGGGGCCAAGAAGTCAGATGTGCTGTGGATACCATGGCAAACTGATTGGCAGTTTGAAAAGCTATTTTCTTAAAAGATAAAGAGTGGAGGCAGGAAATCATGGCTGAGATGTTACACAGGTGTGGGCAACATAATTCTCTGAATGAGCAGTGACATGCCGACTGTACTATGTGGCACTTGTCTTGAATGGCAACACTGGACAAATAAATTCATAACCAAAGGAGTACTACTGCCAATTTTGATGGGGCAGATGGAAACACATCACCTAGGAATTCCCATCCACACATGAAACAGCACTACATACATAACTCTGTTTCAACTGCTTTGAACTGGATGCAGACAATAAACATTGGACAAAAATGTCCAGCCACTTCTGGGAGGGAGGGAGGGAGTGTAAGGCACCTGAAACCAGGTGCCTTTCACAGCAAAACCAGACCTAAATCAAATCTTTATTTTTGTCAAAAGAGGAAAAACTATTTATTCATATACATATGTACAATTGTGTACAGTTATTTCTACTTGTAGATCAAGAAAAGGGGTATCATGAAGAATGAATATGAGCTGTTGAAATACATCAACAAATAAGGAGCAGGAGGGGGAGAGGAAGAAGAGGAGGAAGAGGAAGTGGAAGAAGAAGAAGAAATTGTAGTTATTGTGTGTCTATGTCATTACTTACCTCATTATTCAGCTCTGGAAATAGTTCCTGAATCCCAATATCCAGAAGAACATAAGTTAACTAAAAATAAAAGGCAAGCAGAGGTTATGTTTCTTGAGATTTACAAAATAACCTCCAGTGCCCCAAGCACCAAGTGCTCCATGTATGTAGTAATCAACCCAAAAGAATCATCTTACACATGGCAACTATGATATGCAAAAAGCTGAAGTCTCCCAAAGCCATTTTACATATGCTTGAAATCCAGAAATGAAGATGAATCATAGAATCATAGAGTTGGAAGAGACTACAAGGGCCAAATGGGTGATGTTCAAATGACCCTTTATAGTTTGCATACTAGTCAATGGAAGCAGTTAAAAATGGCCACCTTGTTTCCCTACTAGGGCCACATTATTCAGGAGGAAAAGATGTGGGGGCTGTGTGCTGGCAGTGGGTGTTGGCAGAGCTAGAGCTGCCGATATGCACTCCAGCTCTCTTTCTTCTCTTGCCCGTTTTCCTAGCCATTCTTAGAGTTTTCTCTTCCATTCAGCCTTTCCTCTGCTATGCTCTCTAGTTCCACAATCTATACCCCTCACTTCATCTCTTCATCCCCCTATCTCTTTGCTGTCTTTCTCCATTCCTGGTTTCTATTTCAGCCTTTAATGTACTTGATATTATCTTTCCTTCCTCTCGTCCTCCTCTGCTTTTCAATCCACCATTTTCACATAGCTCACCTCAGCCAACCACCCCGGCCAGGTTCCCTACTCGATCCTTGGGCACATCTCTACTTGAGCTCTGAAAAAGCCATTTCAGCTATTTTCTGCTTCCCTTTTCCATCCCTCTGGTGATAAATGAAGACTGAGGAAATCTCAGCAGGACAGCTAAAAGCAAGCATTACCTTGAAGCTTCTCTCTCTCACATACACACACAAACTCTTTTCTCCTCTCTGTGCTCCACCCAACTAGGGAAGATACAGATGGCCCAAGGAGAGTGAGGTCACAGCTTGGGAGTTGGTGAACCATGTAAGATGGCCCTGTGGGCATATCCAACATGTAAGATGCAAGTTTATTACTCTTGTTTTAAAACTACCATACATACTTGTCTTTAAGTTTAAAAAATTATGCCCAAAAATTGATCCCAAAATCCTAAGTCGACTTATTTACAGATCAGAATGGTAATACGATAGCAGCTCTTTCAGATTTCTCAATGCAGTTTCTTTCTGTCCTGAACCACACAGATAGAGTCCTTGGTGACTGGCTGTTTGTTGTTTTTTAAACAGTCCCTTTTCCACCTGCGCACTTCACTGTCTCGGAGGTGAAGGCTGAAACACTGAAGCCTTGTACTGATTGCTGTTTCCCTCTTGCCACTGGCATACACACACTGAAGGAGCCTCTAAATTTTACACTCAACCTATCCATGTGTCGTATCAAAATCCTTTATTTTGGCCCCAAAACCTGCCCTTGACTTGATATGTGGGGTCAATTTATAGTCTAGTATATATGGTAGTTTATTTTGTTACATGCTGTTGAGGCAAAGGTTCCTTAATCTGTTATTGGTTCATGAATATAGCCATGACAAAGGGAGCTAGTAGCTCCTTTATTCAGTGAAGTCTCACTGAGAAACTTGGCAGTTCACTGAATCCACACCATCAGTGGGATTCATCAAGAGCCAAAATGGTAGCAGCAAGGATAGATGCCAAGTGATAGCTAGCTCTGTATTTCATAAATCTCATCCCTCAACTTCTGCTGCTTAAGGTCTCTGCTGTCCTAGATTCCCTTTCTTGCTTATATATAGGGCTAATAAGTGGAACGTGTCCTTGTTACCATTCCCAGTCCATAAACCCCAGTGCTGCTATGCTGGATGCTGCACTGGTCTGCTGCACTGGCCCTTCTTTTGCCTACTAGGTGTGAAGGTAAAACGATGAGTTGCTTATCCACATGATCTAGCAGTGAATGGTACTTTTATATTGTAAAGTGCAGCAGACTACTAATGTTGCCAAATCTGACTTTCAATTAATCAAGTGCTTTCTTAAGGAACTGAAGTGAATCATCAGGGTAGTTACTGTTTGATATGCCTTCCAGAAGAAAAAACAAGCAGTCCATCATGTGTCTGCTCTAACTCTCTGTGGTACCAGTAGGAGGATCTAGTATTTTAGTATTCACCAACAGTATAAGAGCTAGTGTGGCATGGTGGTTGAGTGGAGACCAGGGTTCAAACCTCAGCTTGGCCATGAAACCCATTGGGTGGCCTTGGGCAAGTCACATGTTCTCAGCTTCAGGGGATGGCAATGGCAAAAATATTCTTTTGAACAAGCTTAGCCAAGAAAAGCCTATGGGTTCGCCTTAGGGTTGCCATAAATCAGAAATGACACGAAGACACACAACAATAACAACAAGGGTTTGTTTGTTTTTTAAAGAAAAACTAGGCTGCTTGCGGCATTAGAAATCACTCAATCTTTTATAACAATACCTACCTGTTTGTTAAGCACTGGCTGCTGCAATCCATCAAACAGAAGTCTGATGCCTTCGTATTTGGCCTCTTCTCCAATACATTTGCCTATCAAATCTAAACAAAACGTCAAGACATAACCAGTTATGGTACTGCTAACAAAAGATGGATATAAATTCAGTGAGGGATAAAAATTCTTAAATCCTCAGAGCTTTAAAATATCCAAAAGAGTTATTCTACAAAGGAAATCTGTGGGAAACAGTTACATGAACAGCTGAAGATTTTGGCTATGTCAGCACCTTAGGTATACAATTTGTGTTTGAGCAACTGGGACATTGCTATTGTGTTTATTGTTCTGGACGGTAAACAAGGCGGTGTCCTGTTTTCATATCTGAGTGTCCATGAATTAACAATTTCCCCAGGACCATGGGCATGGAGGCTTAGCATACCCTGCTCAAATACAACAATGGATTAGGTGTGTCTGCCAGCTTGCTTACCTTCTTTGTCATGTCTCTTTTGGCTATACCATTTGGCATGACTTGGGGTCAACCAAGGTAAGTTCGCTATAAAATTTGTTCCTAGTACAAGCTCCCTCTAAGTTATGCAGTGTTAAAAAAAAAACCTCTGCATTTGCCAAAGCGTTGCTTGGGCTTAGAAAAGCCCTGGTGAATGACCTAAACTGAAAACTAAAAAGTGTATGTCCTTGTTCACTATACTGGGCCTCCCAGAAGCACTCATGACCACCAACCATAGCTTCCTTTTGGAATGTTCAGCTAGCACAGGACTCAGGAGTACTTGAAAAGGATATTTAGATGAATATGAGCTATGGATCTTAATGGACATTAGCCATTTTGAGTGACTCTTGACAGTTCATGTCACAGAAAACAATGAACCTGGAATGTATTTCATCATTTCATCAAAAGTCTTCTTTGCTCGTTTGTGCTTATCTTGAAGAGACCGAGATTCAGAATTTTCACAGAACACAGCATCTGAATGGAGAGAGGAGGGGAAAAAATAGGGCATTGCAGACCTCTCTGTATAAACAGACCAGTTACTTTAGCTGGTTAACTTCCATCAGTTAATGAAAGGTACTTGACTAATAAGCCTTTTTTAATTTAATTTAATTGCTCCAGCTCAAGCTACTTGACCAATAGGTCCTTTAAGGTCTTATTTCATTTAAAAGTCCTTTATTTAGTTGCTATTTATATAATAAAATGAAGAAACAATCATCCACAAAAGCCCTATAGTAATAAAGTGGAGCAAGAGTCCCTATTATTAACAGAGCATTGATCTGCCTGAGGCAATGGGAAACTGGGGGTGTGGAGTGGTGGTGCAGCCTGCACCAGGTGACATTCCAGAAGATGGGGGCCACCAGATCAAGTCCTCCTCCTGGGGGGGGGGGGGAGTCTGTCCTTCCTGGCTTTGCTGCAGTGGCCAAAGTCTCTTCATAAAGACTCAAAAGTAGGCCACTGCAGCAAAAAACAAGGCCAAGTGTAGCCAGCCTTGCTTCATGGCGGGAGCAGCAGTCTACTCGTGAGGAGGCCACCACTGCTATGGTGAAAGACAAGGCCAAGAGCACCTGGCCCTCTTCAATTCCTGCTCTCCTACCTGGATTGGGCCACAGACTTCATAGAAGGGGCGAAGATTGGGTCCCCTCGCCCTAGAAAGAAACTTTCTCCCCCACCACCACCCTCCTCAGAGAAAAACTATAGTGAATGCTGGCTAAGGCTGGTGCCCTCCTTGTCCCCACAGCTGGCTTTCTTGCCTTGAGAGGAGCTCTCCCTGGCCTGGGAGAAGGGTGCTGCCTCTTGCTCCAGAGTGGGTCTATTTTTGCTGCTTGGCAGGAATTGCTGTGGCTCCTGCCTCTGCTGTGTGGTTATATAGGATGTGGGATCAGCGCCCTCTCCAGATTGCTTTGACATGGCTGGTCACTTCAGGAACTACAAACCCCAGAGTTCCTTGTACACAGGCAAGCAGCAGGGGCTGCGGGTGGGCAAGGCAAAGCAAAGCACAACAAGTGGGCAGTGGGAGCTGAGGAGCTGCTGGCAGCAGTCTATGCATGAGTAGGCCACAGCAATGTAGGAGAAGGATGAGCATGCCCTTTTGGTCACAACTCTTGGCAGTCCCCCTACCCCCCACTGAGTGACACCAGGGGTGGCAACACCACTGGCCTGAGCTGGTGTAATTCACAGAATCATAGAGTTGGAAGGGATCATAAGGGCCTTCCAGTCCAACCCCATTTGGCCATGCAGGAATTCATAATCATAGCACACCTGACAGATGGCAACCCAGCCTCTGTTTAAAGACCTCCAAAGGAGAAGACTCTACCACACTGCGAGAGAGTGTGGTCCACTCTCAAACAGCTTTTACTGTCAGGAAGTTCTTCCTAATGTTGAGGTGAAATCTCTTTTCATGTAGCTTGCATCCATTGTTCCATGTCCTAGTCTCTGGAGCAGCAGAAAACGAGTTTGCTCTATTCTCTATATAACACCCCTTCAAATATTTAAAGGTGGCTAGCATATCTCATTTAATTTTTTTTTCTCCAGGCTAAACATATCCAGCTCCCTAAGCCACTGTTCACAGGATATAGTTTTCAGACTGTACACTAACCTCTCAAAAGTGTGATAAGTGACACCAAACGATGCTCCTGAAAGAGCTGTTCTAGCTTGTACCGCAGGTAATAGTCCATGTATGCTTCTAAGGTGTTTTTGAAGAGAATTCGGCCTCCCGTTAGCATATGATGAAGCCAGTCAGGTATATGGAAAACCACTCTACCTGTAAGGTCATTATTGTTATATATACTTATGTGAAAAATACTATGTATATTTAATGCATGAGACTATATTTTTGGAGTGTATAACTCAAGATTTCAAACTGGCAAGCCTCTGATTATGCTTTTGTGTTCCAAATTTCATTAACGTTAAGGAAGAGTGCAAAATACAATATGGAATACAAGGAACTATTTCCAGCCCCAGAGCCTATTAGGATACCCCAGATATCCACAAGGGGAGAGCCAGGGGGACAACATCATTTATCCTTCCAGTCTCCTTTCCCCAATGAGCAGGACTGAAAGAACTGGCCACCAGGTCAGTTGTTTTGTTCTCTTATTTCATTTATCCCAGCAGCATAGCCCCCAAAATCTCAGTCTTCTTTTACTACAGTAAATGAATACAGAGCACAGGACTCTTCCACACACAGGCAAAATGATGGGAATCGAGAGCTGTTCATAATCCATTGTTTTCTTACTTTTAGCTGGATCAGAGTCTCAGACCTGAAATACACAGGTCACATAATGTGCCTTTGGGCACTTTGAGGGTGTGGTGTTCAAATGACTGTTCAAACAACACCCCCCCCCAAACCATCAGGAGGTTGCTCCAAGGCCGCCTAAGGTGGCCCAAAAAGGAGTGACAAAAAGTCGGGACTGCCGCATCCAATTGCCGTGGTCCCGGAGCCAATTGGGGCCGCTACTTTTGCCCTGTCTGTTTCACCCCTCAAGTTCTGATGTTACACAAGGAGAGGGGGAAAATACAATTACAGTGAAACCTCACCTTACATGGGGGAATCCGTTCCGGACACCACCACCCCACGTAAGGCGAATTCCATCTATTCATAGAATCATAGAATCATAGAATCATAGAGTTGGAAGAGACCACTAGGGCCATCCAGTCCAACCCCCTGCCATGCAGGAAATCCAAATCAAAGCATCCCTGACAGATGGCCATCCAGCCTCTGTTTAAAGACCTCCAAGGAAGGAGACTCTATCACCCTCCGAGGGAGTGCATTCCATTGTCGAACAGCCCTAACTGTCAGGAAGTTCCTCCTAATGTTCAGGTGGAATCTCTTTTCCTGCAGCTTGCATCCATTGTTCCGGGTCCTGTTCTCTGGAGCAGCAGAAAACAAGCTTGCTCCCTCTTCAATATGACATCCCTTCAAATATTTAAACAGGGCGATCATATCACCTCTTAACCTTCTTTTCTCCAGGCTAAACATCCCCAGCTCCCTAAGTCGTTCCTCATAGGGCATGGTTTCCAGACCTTTCACCATTTTTTGTCGCCCTCCTTTGGACACGCTCCAGTTTCTCAATGTCCTTTCTGAACTGTGGCGCCCAGAACTGGACACAATATTCTAGGTGGGGCCTGACCAGAGCAGAATACAAATGAATGGAGCTTGTGCGCGTGGCCTTGGGCGCGCACCCCATTCATTCGAATGGGATGTGCCGCCCCTTGTGCCCCGCATGCTCCCGTGTGGCTTGAGCACATATGCTCAAAGCTGCATAAAACGGGAGCACACTGTACATCACTTAAACACCTTGCCCAATTACCACCCTATCATTCCAATACATATCTTTACAGAGAGCCTCCCCTCCAATCCATCTGCTTTGGTCCAGGCCTCAGAGGGAGAGAAGAACCATTGGACCTCATCCTCTTTCCCTCCACCATTCCCTTCTCCTTCTGTTTCATGTCTTTTAGATTGTAAGCCTGAGGGCAGGGAAATGTCTGATTAAAAATAATAATTGTAAGCCGCTCTGAGAGCCATTAGGGCTGAAGGGCGGGGTATAAATACCTAAATAAAAAAAATCAAAATGGCCAGAAAAGCAAAACCCTATAAACTGGTATCACTGTTAAGATCTGTGTCAAAGTGGTGGACAAAATAATTTGATTTATAAGGTTTTCAAAACTTCCATAATAGCTCATATTAATTTTGTATGATTTCCATATATATGAACCTTGAGTCAACAAGTCCACTTTCACATCCATGATCATGGTAGTCAGAATTATCTAATGTTGGCACAAACCCTCAATGCACAAAAATGGCTGTCAAAACAAGAAAAAACTGCTGTATTAGCATTAATATTTTAACTTCAGGGTGTATTGCTGAAACAAATGGACAAATTTAACTGAATTACTGTATGCTTTATGCTAAGAAAAATCAGAAACAACTTCTTACCAATGTACATTAAGTAGTCATAGACTCCTTCAACAGTCATCATTTCCATAAAGTAGTTCTGATTTTGTCTTCTCTCTGAGATCTCAGAGCGGTTCGCATTGTTCTTGTAGAGTTCATTAAAAAGCTAAAACCAAAGGGAATCAAGTTTTTAAAAAGAACAAATACTAGGCAAATTTATCACCAAACAAGACTAACCATTGGTTAGTTTTAATGGAATCAGTGACAATTTTCTCTTGCACAAAAAGAAGCTGAGAGGTTCTGAAGTGATATATTATATCCAACAAAAGCAATGTTCCATTATTTACCAGCCACACCTGAAGGCTGAAACCACAACTTAGTCAAATTATTCACATTTCCTAGCTTTGTCACTAGTAATCTACCCATGATGAGACGAACTTTGCTTTTTTGGCTGTTTTGCTTTAGCACTGTGAAATTATAATAAAATATTCTGAAGGACAGCTGAGCTAACCAAAACTGGATACCTTTGCTAAACTATTCACCAAAATTTAACCAGCCATTTGAAGTGGAGTAATATTGGCTCCCCCAAAGCATTACTGGTAATACAGTAAGTGGGAAACTTAAGTTCAGAGCACCCCCAAAACAGGATTTTGTGTAAACCCACTAGGAGTTTGAGCAAGAAGTCCTGATTCAAATTAGATTTCACTGCTTACTAGCCAATATCCTCATGCAACCTGTGCAATACTGGGCTACCTTTAAAATGTTACAGCAACTTGAGAGGATGCACACAAATGACTTAGAATGTATTATATAAATAATTAAAATTAGCTAGGGAGTGAGAACTATCTTCAAGCAACAGAAATAACTGCTTTAAATTATTATAGAACAGTTTACTTTACAACATTCTGACCATTTCCATAGTTTTATTTCCAAGGGTAGCCACAGAAAGGCACAGAGATTTAGATATGGATTGCCAATTTGAGATTTAGAACTAGGTTGGTTCAAATTGGTCTGTGCTGAACCAGACTATTTTCTGAACTACCTAATCAAGAACTAAACCAAATGGTTTGTACATCCCTAGCACCTACCGGTATGTGCTTTTGAAAGGTTTATGAATATCATATGAGTATCAAGAAATACAGTAACTTCCATTTTAATAGTTGTTGTCATTATTATTGCTGCTGCTGTTGTAGTTATAGTTATTTAGCATTTACCCCCATTTAACTCTTGTTTCTATTCCTGTCATTCCATGGCCTACAAGACCATGCTGCTATACTGATGTTAATAACAATGAAGGAAGCAAAAAACTATGGGTCTCAAAGAGAAGATGGAGCTTGTTTTACTCATCAAATAGCCACCCCTTAATGGTATATGACAAGTCAATTTTATAAACAAGAGAGTTACAACAGCAGTTTGTGTAGTTATATGAGAGTCAATTGTTTTTAAAAAAGAAAGAATGAATGAATGAAAGAGAGAGAGAGAGAAAAGACACCCCACCCCCAGTGGATTAGTAGAATTCCTTTTTTAAGTGGGTCTAACAAGAATATGAGCCAGTGTGATATAGTGGTTTGAGCACTGGACCATGATTCTGGAGACCAGGGTTCAAATATCCCCTCAGCCATGGAAACCCACTAGGTTACCTTGGCCAAGTCCCACACACTAAACCTCAGAGGAAGGCAAAAGAAAATCCCTTTTGAACAAATCTTGTGCAAAATTGGAAAAGACTTGAAGGCACATAACAACAACAAGCAATTTGATATCTAGTTGGCTTGTTAAACTAGTATTTGAGTGAGCTGACCTAACACTGGCCTGAAACACACGGGCCAAATAAAGGGACTACTGAGCACTTTGGGGGCACGCCCTCAAACTACCCGGAAGTTGCTCTGAGGCTGCCTAAGGTAGCCCAAAGCCAGCCCAAAAAGGAGCAGAAAAAAGCTGCTCTTGCCAGCAGCCCATTCAGAACCACGGTAGCATCGGCTTCAGGACTGCAGTGAGCTGGAGTGATTGGGGTTGACGCAGCCTCTGTCTGCTCCCTTTACCCCATCTGCTTCACCCCTAAGATACATTTTTTATCACAACCTCATCTGCAAATTTCACTCATTTGCTGCTTTATTTCAGACAATGCCTCCAGGTGGACCCTGTTGATCATGGCAAAGGCCAACTATGTCTCTGCCAGACACACAGATTCCAGCAGGGCAGTATATGTATATGTAGTCTACAGTTGCAATTCTTCTTAGGAGCTTGCTGCATGGTTATGCCTATGGATATTGTCTAGGGAACTGATAGTACAGCTGAGGATTAAGAACTTTGGATTTTATGTAGAACAACTTCAGATCGTGTTACATTTTAAAAGAATATCTCTTCCAAGGAAGTTGTTCTACATAAAACCCATCCATCTTACAAGAGAAAGAAGTATTTTCTAGGGAACTGATTTCACAACTGAGGGTTAAGAACTTTGTTGTGAAATCAGTTCCCTAGAAAATGCTTCTTTCTCTTGCAAGATGGATGGCACCAAAGCTTTCCTTTGACCAATCAACTGGCAAGAGTTTCTTTCTCTTGTAAGAAACCTCTTTCTCTTGTAAGGTGGATGGCACCAAAGCTTTCCTTTGACCAACTGAATGGCAAGACCCAAAGCCACTCTGAATGTTCTCTGACCAGGCTGACATATCTCTTGGCAAGTAAGAGTGAAGGGCCTGGATTGGATCAGGGGTTGCTTATCTAAAAAGAGCAGCCCATTTGTATTTGGCCTCTTCTCCAATACACCTGGCCTATCAAATCTAAAAAAAATGTCAAGACATAACTAGTTATGATATTGCAAACAAAGGATGGATATAAATTTAGGAAGGGATAAAAATTCTTCAATCCTTGGAGCTTTAAACTAGACAAGATGTTTATTCTACAAAAGAGATCTACAGGAGAAAGTTACATGAACAGCTGAATTTTAACAAAACATTTTGGGTAGATCAGCACCTTAAGAAAACAATTTGTGTTTGAACAACTGGGACATTGCTCTTGTGTTTATTGTGCTGGAGGGTAAACAAGGAGATGTCTTGATTTCATATCTGAGTGTCTATGAACCAACAGCACAAAGGCTTAGGATATTCTATTCAAATACAACAATGGACCAGGTGTGTCCATCAGTCCATAATCTGTGTTACTATCTTTGTCGTGTCTCTTCTGGCTATACTATCCAGCTTGACTTGGGGTCAAGTCAGGTAAGTTCATTATAAAATTTCTTCCTAGTATAAAGTCCTTCTAAATTACCATATATACTTGTGTACAAGTTGACCTCATATATAAGTCAAGGGAAAGTTTGAGAGTCAAATTCATGGAAAAAAACACCTCATTTATAGTAAATAAGTCAAGGGTAAACCTTAGGGGGTTATAAGGAAGGATGGAAAGGGGGAAATACCACTTCCATCCATCTTTCTCCTTTTCTGGACCTCTTTGGACCACCTAACACTGATTCTCAGCTGCTGGAGGAGAGGTTTTAACATTGGATTGAGAAGGGAAGGAATTAGTGTTAAATGAGGTGTTTCTTCCATGGGAAGAGGAGGCTTGCAAATCGGACTGTGGAGGGAAGCAAGTATGTTCAATGAAGTGTTTTTCCATGGGAAGAGAAGCCTTGCAAATTGGATTGGGAACCTCTTTCACACACACAGAAAAACACAGTGCCTCGAGGCACCAAGACTGGGACATCACACTTGTTTGTTTTAGGACATTTCTAAGCAGTATTAGCTATTGACTCATATATAAGTCAACCCAGGATTTTAGGTTCAATTTGGGGGCATAAATTTCTTGACTTATTGTTGAGTATATACGGTATGTAATATTAGAGAGAAAAACAAACTGAATTTGCCACACTGCTGCTTGGCCTCATACACATTTTTAGAAAGTGCTGGTAGATGATCTAAACTAACAGCTGGAAAATGAGAGTGTATGTCTTTGTTCAGCCATGGGACAATGAACCTCAGAGCTTGGCTTGGACCAGAGTTTGCCTGCCCAAGAGGAACAGTCCATTAGCACACCCTGGCACTAGAGCGCAAGTCTTCCAGTACAGGTACCAGGATGTCCTAGAAGAAATCTTGGGTGGAGTGCAACATGCTGTCTGTCTGTCTTAAGTCGAGCAGAATGTTTTATCATTCCTATTTTCTTTGAGCACTGTTCTCTTGGGTGTGTTATCCTACTAGCAATTTTGTAGTCTCTGCTGTCTTTCAGCCAGGTCTATGATTAATTTACGAGTTTTCTTTAGCTTGTGCCTAATTTCTAGTGCGTTGGGACTGAAGCCTTGTCTTAGACCCATATTTGTTAAGAGGTATGCAAGGCCTTGTTGTGATTATTTACCTATTTGTTGGAGGAGAAGATCTAAAGTCAGAGATCGAGGAGGCAGCCATGGGACCAGCTAGAATTATTTGGGGATAGAGGATCAAAAAGCATATATGGCATATCCAAACAAAATATTTGAATTTCAGTGATAGAGACAACTGTTCCCAGAAGTATCAAGATTATTTTTCCACAACCAATTATTGTTTCTCACTGGCCAGTCCCCCCCCCCCCAAGTTTCATCCAAAAGGACATACGATACCTTTTTGTTGTTTTCAGAAGTAGGACTGAGAATAGTAAGTTCTGGTTTACTTGGTTTAGGCTTAGGAGATTCACAGGAATTAATAAAATTTATAATGAATGGCTCCAAGTGCTGGCCTTTCTGAAATTAACCAAACAATAGCTGTAATGGGCAAGGGTTCAATATAAAAACTATATGGGCTAAATTCACAAGTGGACTTTAGCAAAATATAAGGATTACAAACCCAATTAAGAATCTCTACCCACCTCTTTCATCAGTTTTCCAGGAACAGATTTTATAATTTTGCCTATAATTAAAAATCAAAAGGAAAAAAGAAGTCACAATAATTTGTGCTTGTTCCACAACAAAGCTGATACAGTGATCCTCTTCTTGTTTTACAGGTTTTTTGTACCTTGCAAGCTATACTCTCAAAACAGGTATTCTTTGTTCAATGTATGTAAGGACTATGCCTCATAGTATTTCATCTGAGACTTTAATGCCACTATGTACATTCATATTATTTTAAGAAAAACCTCTAATAGCACACAAAGAATAAGAGTTTATACTCTATGGATTTCATTTCATTTACTAGATATTTTATGCCATGTCAACCTTTGCTCAGAATTATCAAACTGATTTCAGATATTGGTAGATGCCAAGGTGGGGTGGAAGAAGGAGAAGGGAATTTTGCTGATTCCACACATGTCCTCCACTGCTTCCAACTCTATTTTGTTAAGTTCCCCAACCTTCAGAAACAGATTTTCGAAGGGTTCAGGGATTTCAGGGAGAATTGGTGAATGGCAATGCACTTCCCTGCATTACCTTCTGCCAGTGGAAATTCATCCCATGAGCAGAGTTGCAATCAAACACCTCTGGATCCAAAATAAATATTTTTGAACCAAGTTATAAGATCTATTTATCAAGAATTATTTTACAGATGTGCAACAAAGACAAAGACTTCTGTATGATCAGGGAAACAGCCTTTTCCCACCCACTTGTCTAAATCACAATTAGCTTACACAGAAAACAGCTGTAGCTACATGGCAAAAAAAATTCATACAACAACTTTGTACATACCAAGATTTACATCAGGCAACATTTTATCGAGAAATTGTGTTTCGCCACCATTGGGGGACAAGAAGTCAGCTAAAAGCTGGCTGTTACTTAGCTCAGGATGTTGTGAAAGTTTCTTTTAGGGAGACAAAAGGGAAAATGAGGTTATTAGTGCCTTTTCAGTAACAACAGTTTTAAAACAACTTTTGTTCTATACCAAGTAAAGATAATTTTTAAGAGTCTGCATAAGAAAGCCATGTAATATCTTGGTCATTTATAATTTATAAGGAGTTATGAGAATAGTAGGTGACATTGCTTAACTAGAAAGTTGATATATGACCAATGCATGCTACAAGACACACTGTGTGTGTCCATTCTACCTGGGGACACTCATACTCAATTGACATTTTCTTCCTACCTGCAGGTATTCCTGAAACTCTTCTCTCTTTGACTTTAAGAATTCATAGTTCTTTGGTCCAATGATCCTCTTTGAAGGAAGCTGAGCATCAGGGAATGTACCTGATAATACAGCAACATTTCAATACACTGAAGTAGAGGTTTATTATTTATTTATTAAAATATTTATATCCAACCCTATATCTGAGAATCTTAAGGCAATTTAGGATAGTTTTGAAAAATATTTATTGACAAATATTTGTATTAATTATATAACATATACAGTGGGTCCACCCCTTACGCGGGGGATCTGTTCTGGATCCCTCCGCAGTAGGGGGAACCTGTGTATGCTTGCACCCCACTGGAAACAATGGGGAGCGGGGGCATGTGCCATTGTTTTTATTGTCGCACAGCTTCTGAATAAGCTAGAAATCACATATAGTGCACCCGTGTATAGTGTGGGCAAACTGTAATATGTAACTCAAGAGAAAACATTGAATATTCCATACAAAATGCACAAAAATAGGGGGGAAAACCCCACATAAAAGACAATAACACATCACATAACACATTGCTAAAAACAACTTTCCAAATGACAAGATATCAGCTTAAGTCATTATATTTAGGTAAACCTTAATACGAAACATAAAAAGAGAACTGGTAATGAAATTGTACCATTTTTCCTTTTCCAGCCTTTTTACATTAACATTTTGTTGTGTGCCTCCAAGTCATTTCTGATGTATAGTGGTCCTAAAGTGAATCTATCATAGGGTTTACTTGGCAACTTTCTTCAGAAGGGATCTGCCATTGCCGTCCTCTGAAGCTGAAAGAGTGTGACTCAGCTAATGTCACCCAGTGGGTTTTTATGCTCAAGTGGGGAATTGAACCCTGATCTCCAGAGTTATAGTCCAGCACTACATCATACACTACATAATTATATCTCCCATGAACAAATAATAACCAAATCATACCTCTACAAATCCAGAAGTGGTTAATTTATCAAAGCTATATTGTAACATGAGCCTAAAAATTTTCCTAATCTCTGGTAAATTTGCTATTAGCTCTTCTTTCAATTGTATATCAGTTTATCAATTTATACTATGCTAATATCCCTATTTGTTCCTCCTGTTGGAATGGTAGGCAATCTCCAATATTTAGCCAAAAAAGTTCTTGCTGCCATTATCACATGCCAACAAAACCTACCAATCTATTTCTCAGAAGTTTTAAAATAATGAGAATATACAGTCATCCCTCCATATTTGTGGCTTTGATATTGCGGATTTGATTATTCACAGATTTCATTAATATGTTCTCTCTAGGACTGTCCAGGTCCTCCAGTGCAACTCTGTGGTCAACTTTAACTAAATGTTGCACTGAAAGACCATTTGTAGCTACTCCAGTGCCATTCTATGGTCACTGTATGTTGGACATTGACCACAGAGTTGCACTGGAGGACCTAGAGATTCCTAGAGAGGTGTCCTCTCAGGTAAAAACAGTGTTTTTGTTATTTGCAGTTTTTCCATATTAACGGGGGTCTTGTTCCCCTAACCCTAGCGAATATGGAGGGACAATCGTATTAAATCAAGACAGTGTAAAACTAGTTAAAACAATTTACAACGTCAACCATAGCACACATGCAAATTGGATACCATCAACTAGGACTTTGTGGTTTTAATAAAAAGCCATGTTTGATGTAGTACTGGAATGACACCAGCACTGGTGCCAAGTGGGCCTCTGAGGACATTCCGTTACTGGGGTGCCACAGCAAATAATGACCTCTTCCATGTACTGCTCCCAAATCATTTGTTATCATTGTTGTGAATGTTCAAGTCATTTCTGATTTACATCGGTCCTAAAGCAACCCTATCCCAGGGTTTTATTGGTAAGATTTGTTCAGAGAGGGTTTGCCTTTGCCTCCCTCTGAGGCTGAATGAATGTGACACACCCATGGTCATGCAGTGGTTTTCCATGGTTGAGCAGGGATTTGAACCCTGGTCTCTAAAATCATAGTCCAATGCTCAAACCACTACATCACACTGGCTCCCAAATCGTAGCATTGCTTTATTTCAAGTTGTAGAATACTAAAGAACCCAGCAACTGAGTCCCCAAACAGAGGAGACAGGGTAAACATACCATGAAATTCTGTTAGCTTTGATTCAAGGACATAAAATTCAAGGTATCTTCTGTAGACAGACCAGTGCTCAGGTTTATGTCCAACTGAAAATGCAAGCAGATTTATGATTTCCCCTTAAGGAATGTTAAAATGTTCCATATGTAAACATAAAATGAGAAAAAGCCTTCAGAGAAATTAAAAATAGATATTAAAAACGAACATTGGCTTACCTTGTGAGATGTTTGTTTTCAGCGATGAGGGCGGAGCCATCCTTAATGAGGGTTGGTTCTCCCCTTTTGCTCCAATGAGGCAGGATCTTGACTTTGGGCATCATCACAGGGAGACACACCCCCACTCAGTTGCCCAGTCATTGAAAAGCCAAGCAAAGTATAGGTAAATCTAGAAGACTAAACGTTCCCATATTCTTAATCTCTAAAAATTTGTGAAAAACATGAAAACTCAACAAGCCATAACTAGAAAAAACTTAGTTGAACTAACAGCCTATCCCCCCCCCCCCCGGCACCGGGGAGAATATTTCCTCAGTTTCGGGAGGGCAGGATGTCTCCGCCCTCATCGCTGAAAACAAACATCTCACAAGGTAAGCCAATGTTCGTTTTTCCAGCGTTGAGGGCGGAGCCATCCTTAATGAGGGATATACCAAAGCTCTCCAATGGGCGGGGAACTGAGGCAATCAGAAATCTATAAAATGGACTGAAGTATCCGCCTCCCAAACAACGCCTCAGCCGATTGAAAGGCATCGATTCGGTAATGACGGATAAATGTGGAAGGGGATGACCATGTGGCCACCCTACAAATATCTGCTAAGGGAGCATTAGTGGCAAGGGCAGCAGAGGTTGCGGCACTGCGAGTGGAATGTGCAGT
Organism: Sceloporus undulatus; assembly: GCF_019175285.1. Taxonomy (NCBI): domain Eukaryota; kingdom Metazoa; phylum Chordata; class Lepidosauria; order Squamata; family Phrynosomatidae; genus Sceloporus; species Sceloporus undulatus. The sequence continues at coordinate 1,333,422 of NW_024802941.1, forward strand.
GACCCTTCCCTGGAGTGTGGCTCCGGAGGATGAATAACATGTAGCTATGCAGGAGCGAATCCATCTAGATAGAGTGGAAGATGAGACCTTTTTCCCCATGTAGTTTGAACTAAAGGACACAAACAGGCGATCTGATTTGCGGGTTTTGCGGGTACGCTTGATATAAGTGAGGAGAGCCCGTCTAACGTCAAGTGTATGCCATGTCTTTTCGAGTTCCTTTTTGGGATCTGGAACAAAGGAAGGCAAGATAATCTCTTGAGATCTATGGAATGTGGAATTGACCTTGGTCATAAAAGTTGGGTCCAGTCGAAGTAAAACATAATCTTTTCTGAATATGCAAAGTTCACTTCTAGTTAATAGTGCTCCCAATTCTGATATTCTACGTGCCGAAGTGATAGCTGTAAGGAAAAGAGTTTTCGAAGTCAAGAACTTTAGATCTGTTTTGTCTAAGGGTTCAAAGGGAGGTTTAGTCAGTGCCTGAAGGACAATGTGTAAATCCCAGTTAGGGTATCTGTGGATCGTAGGTGGCTTGATGAGAGAAGCTGCTCTCAAGAACCTTTTAACACAGCGATGGTTCGACAGTTTGAAGGCCAATTTTGATGGAAGAGCGGACGTAATGGCAGAAATCTGTCTTTTCAAGGTATTAGGTCTGAGACCTTTGTCGAGACCATCTTGGAGGTATAGCAACAGTGTGTTTATAGATACCGACGAGGAGGAAGTCTGATTAGATCTACACCAATTATAGAAAGATCTATAAGAGTATTCGTAAATTCTCTGAGTCGATGGTCTCCTCGATTGGATAATAGTATCTGCGACTCGAGGAAGCAGTCCATCTTTAATTAATACAGGGCTCCCCCGGGTTACGAATTTAATTCGTTCCACGGCGCCATTCGTAACCCGAAAAGCATTCGCAAGCCGAAGCCCCATAGGCGCTAATGGGGAAAAGCCGCGATTTGGTGCGAAAAAGCGCCGAAAAGCACCAAAACAAATTTCGTAACCCGAAATAACCTTCGTAACCCGGAACAATTATTTTTAATGGGTTTTTTTCGTAACCCGGAAATTTCGTAACGCGGCGCATTCGTATCCCGGGGTACCAGTGTAAGTGCCTCTCAATTTCCATGCGTGAAAGTTTAGCCATTCCGGGTCTGGATAAGAGACTTGACCCTGTGTCAACAGGTCTTTGTGGATTGGAAGGCGTAGAGAGTCTAGAGCCATTTGGGATATCTCGGAAAACCATGCCCTCCTGGGCCAGTGTGGAGCTATCAGAATGATTGTTGATCTTTCGCTTCTTAGCTTTTGGAGGCACCGTGAAATCATTGCTGTTGGTGGGAACGCATACAGAAGGCCCTGGGGCCAAGGTGCGTTTAGGGCATCCATTTGTTCTGTGCCCTGAGTCAGAAAACGTGAGAAGAACCGAGGGACCTGGTTGTTCACTGGGGATGCAAACAGGTCAACCAGAGGCATGCCGAACCTCCGTGTTATCAGGAGGAAGGTCTCTGGATGGAGGTGCCATTCTGCTTGATCTATGTCCGATCTGCTCAGCCAGTTGGCCCTTGTGTTTAGTTCTCCCTTTATGTGTTCTGCTTTGAGGGAGAGAAGGTTGGTTTCCGCCCAATGAAGCAGTAACGATGCTTCTTGCATCAAGGTTGTCGATCTGGTCCCTCCTTCTCTGTTTATGTGTGCCTTCGTTGTTATGTTGTCGGTGCGAATTAGAACTGCTTTGTTCTTTATGTGTTGAGAGAACGCTAGAAGTGCTAGTCTTACTGCCCTTAGTTCGAGCCAATTTATGCTGTGAGCTCTTTCCTTTGAGTCCCAACGTCCCTGTGCGTATCGGTCGAGTAGAGTGGCCCCCCAGCCCCTCAAGCTGGTGTCGGTTGTTATTAAGATTGGGGAGGGTGGTTGAATTGGACGCCCCAGACGGATGGAGCGGGAGTTCCACCATCGTAGTGAAAGTTTGACCTTGTGAGGGAGTGGAACTTGTTTGTTTATCTTGGGCGTGATTGATTTTTGATGAGGTAATATCAGCCACTGTAGAGGGCGGGAATGAAATCGGGCCCAGGGAACACATTGGGAGGCCGCTATCATGAGCCCCTGTAGCCTTGCGAGAAGGAGGAGATTTGCTGATGGATTCTTGGTTATCAGTGCGATCGTGTCTTGAATCGTTTTGATCCTTTGCGGTGGAAGGGATATTAGACTTCTTCTGGTATCTATAATCACTCCCAAATGATGTATGCATTGGGTAGGGAAAAGGTGGCTCTTCCCAAGATTTACCTGAAAACCATGGTGATGTAGTGATGAGAAAATGACATTGACATCTTTTGTCGCCTGAGATGGAGAAGGGGAGGCGATCAGGAGGTCGTCCAAGTAAGGGAAGACGCGGATCCCTTGCAGTCTCCAATGGGCTACCAGAGCTATCATGATTTTGGTAAATACTCTTGGGGCCGATGATAGGCCGAAGGGAAGAGCTCTGTATTGGAGGTGAGTTTTGTGGTAGCAGAAGCGTAGAAACTTTCGGTGGTCCCTCTGAATCGGAATATGCAAATAAGCTTCGGTCAAATCCACAGAGGCTAAGTAGTCGCCTGGATGTAGAGATTCTAGAATAGTTTTGAGCGTTTCCATCCGGAAGCGACGTTTGGGAACATGTCTGTTGACTCTTTTCAAGTCGAGGACTGATCTCCATGATTTGTCTCTTTTTGGGACTAGAAAAATGATGGAATAGGACCCTTTCATGATTTGAGCAGGGGGGACAGGTTCAACTGCCCCAATCTGTAATAGATGGTTGATTGCTTCTAACATTAACTGGTGTTTGTGTGGCCTTTGGGATTTGGGGGAAATGATGAAATGATCCCTTGGAGTTTGAGTAAAGTCTATCTGGTATCCCGAGGACAGGGTAGACAGTACACATTTGTCTGAGGTAGTTGAGGACCAAGTCTGAATAAAGTGTTGTAGACGGCCCCCCACTCTGGTGCTGGGATAGTCAGGCTGAAGTATTTCGCTGTTTCCCGGCATTGTTGTTATTGGATTGGCTGGTGTTGTTTTTGGAAAAGGAACTATTGTTGTAGTGTTGTCGTGAGGAGGACTTTCTGTCGGACCACTGTCGTCCGCCACCTCTGGTTCCTCTCCCCCGAGATGAGTTGTACGTAGACTGGGTGGAACGAAAGGACTGTTGACCTTGATGGGAGGGTCTTCTATCATCTCGGCGAGTGGTAGATGGAAGAGCCTTTTTCTTATCTTTAGTCTCAATAAGTACTGGGTCTAGGGCTTCACCGAACAGTTTAGTTCCACTGAAGGGAGCCAGCGTCAGGTTTTGCTTAGAGCGAGTATCTACTTGCCAGTTTTTTAGCCAAAGGTATCTTCTGACTGGTATTGAGGCCACCTGAGCACGTGAGCTGAATTGAATGATGTCAAGGGAGGAATCAGCAGCGAATGCTAGAACCTTAAGTAATTTGTTGATTCCTTGACGGAGTCTAGTGTTGCCCTTGGGGACTTCTAGCATGAGGTCTTTAGCCCATAGATGTGCTGCCCTGGTTAGAATGGAGGTAGATGTTGCAGCCCTGATTGCAGTGGAAGAGGCCTCAAAGCACCTCTTAAGGGCAGAGTCGGCCCTTTTGTCCTCAGGCAGTTTGAGTGATTCTTCCCCATCTCTAGCGTACACGGCCGATGTAACAAGAGAGGAAACCGGAGTATCCACTAAGGGGATCTGTAGTTTGGTCATTACATTCTGAGGCAGGGAATAAAACTTTTTTACAGAGCTAGGATTGGGTCTGACTGTGGCAGGTTTGGACCATTCATCTTTGATTACTCTCATGAAATCAGATGGAAAAGGAACCTCATCGGATGATGGTGAGGGTTTTGGAAAGGATTCACCTTTGCCTTTAGGTAGATCAGTGTCATCTTGTTGGGTAGGCTGTGGTTTGGCTTCAAGCTCAAGGGCTCTGATTGCCTTCTTCAATAAGATAGGGAAGTCATCGGCAAGGAAAAGTCTAGCTGAAGAGGAAGTCCCAGCAGGGTCTTCGTCTTCATCCTCATCAGACCACTCTCCTTCCTCTGATTCAGAGACAGAACTGGATTGTGATTTGGAAAGGTTCTCATCTTCAGATGATCTAATGGGCTGAGGTTTGGATTTTTTGGCCTGAGATGTTTTGCCACTAGATGGCGCCCTTCTCTTAAGTTTGGAGCCCAGGGAAGAAGAAGGAGCTGAAATGGCCTTTTTCCCTCCCTTTTTCCCTCCTTTTCTGTGTTTGCCCGCCAAGGAACTTTTGGGCGGGAATTTGTCTCTCTCTGATTGGGGGATGGGATCCCTGGAGGAGCGGGAAGCAGGAGGAGAGAGGGAAGACTCTCTGGCCCTATGGGAAAGGTAGCTATGTCTATCTGACCCAGACTCTTGGGCCGAAGGGGCAGCCGAGGCTTGAGCCACTGGGTGGAGGGAGGCTTGGGAGGCAGTGGAGAAAAAAGCTGCTGCTTGCATGGCAATTAAGGAAACCAGGGCAGAAAGCTCTGGTGGGAGCATTTGGGGAGGCGGGGTGCCGCTCATTGCGGTGCTACTCACACTCCTGGATTTGTCCTCCATGGCAGCCACTCCCTCCCGATTTCGGGACAGGTTGCAGCGGCTGGGCGCGGTCAAGCACGGAGACGAGGGATATCCCTCCTCCGGCTGCGCCAAGCGGCCTTCATGCCGCAGCTCAGAGTCTTGGGCCGAACCCCGTCGTTCGGGAGAGGCCCTCTGAGCATGTCCAGACTCACCAGACATCCCGGGGTTATCTAGGTCCTCCATTAGTTCTAGTCTGCCCCACAGAGAGAAGAGAGAGAGAAAGGATTTTTAAATTTTTTTTTTAAAGTAAGGAAGAGAAAGCTTGAAAAGCAGCCTGACGGAGCGAAGGCAGGAACTAGACTGGGCAACTGAGTGGGTGATGATGCCCAAAGTCAAGATCCTGCCTGATTGGAGCAAAAGGGGAGAACCAACCCTCATTAAGGATGGCTCCGCCCTCAACGCTGGAAAAATGACCTACTACAGTCATACATGGACATATTTAAAAGAAGATTTAAATGACTCTAATTTTCTAAGGAAATATCACAGCCATCCAAACAGATGCAACATTCCAGAATCATTTATAACCAATTTCAGAACACATACTTCTATTTGTTTGTTATTAATACTTCTAGTTTATTTAACATACACGAGTGTCTAAACTAAGTATGCAAGCCAAGTGCATTAGACTATGGTATGCGTACATTTCTCAGAGTATCTACCTGCCATTCTGTCATTCCTCTCCACATCAATGCAAAATACTGGAATTCTCTCTCTTCTCTCTTTCCTTTCAAAGGAGTCTTCAAAGAAATCCACATATGGAATGGTAATTTTCCAAGCGGCAAGATTGCGAGGTGTATTTGGTGTGCTAAGTGCTTCCACAGGAGAATCATCTTCCATTACCATGATACCTTCTTCAATCTACAAGGAATGATTCATGCATCAAAAGAACATTTTGAGCTACAACTAAAGTTGCCACAGTATTCATGAAGGGATTACAACAAGCTAGCAATTATAAACTGTATAATTATAAACTGTAATGATTATTAGTACACTAATTATATCTTACACACATCCAAAGATGTTTAAGCCATTTGATGTTTCTTCCCCAAGCTTCATCAAATACCTAAACTTGCCACAGAACAAGTTATCTACAACTTCTGAAAGTGTAAGGAAATAAAAGGACCAAGTGGAAATTCTTTTATATATAAAATTAACAACTTAGTTGTTCTGCAGAATGACAGAACTATGTTTCACTTCATCCTTACAGGCTACTGATTTGCAATGGACATTAGATCTGGGAGAGCACAATCTGAAGTAGAGAAATCTGAAGTATCTTATGGGTGTTTCATTAACCTACCAACTGCTTTCTTCCTGGTTCAGATTCTAGACCTATAATTATAAACTGGGCTTGTAACTGGGCTTGAAGAGAACAGTTGGTAGGAAAGAACTGCACAGTTGCTCAATTCAACATTTAATATTTAGGCAGAACAAGTATACTCACATTTTTTTCTACCTAAGAAACCATTCCCTTGTGTTTGAAAGTCACCATCTGCCATCTACACATACTGCAAACAAAACCCATTCCAACTACTGCAATGAATGTATCTTCTGTCTTGGTCTTACAGAAATGCAACAATTGTGAATGGGCAGTGTGGGTTCTGAAACCATGTTTTTCCCCTTTGTTCAATCGGCTGTTTTGTATGGCACTAGTAAAAGGCTGAGACCATTTTTAAAACATACATTGCAATCTCTACCACTGGCAGTTTTATATTTTTCCTGCTAACTTATTTATTATTTGGAGTAACTGCTTTAAATTCGTTCTCATGATTAAGACTCACTCCAAGGTGCTAGGGTGACTGTGAAAACAGGAAAACAGGAAAAACAAATATCAAAACTTGGCATTAAAAGTCACTTAAAGGATTTGTTTTGAGATAGAAAGTATGAGATATATATTATTTAGCAATTCATTGGAAAATTCAGAACACATGGGCTTGAATTGTGAGTTGCCTTTCTGCAACCCAAAGTGCACCTTCTGATCATGGAAGGAACTTGGATTTAGTGAAGGCTCCTGCTTTTGGGGAGTGTGTGTGACAGTATGAGTGAGTGTGAGTGACAAGTAGGGAGGGAGAATTTCCAAAGATTACTCTTTTCCTTTTCAAATAATCTCCTACATTGTTCCAGAGGGTCCCCAAACCTATAAGGAAATATTTCAGAGGGAGGATGACCAGCAAATTCATCACCATTCCATTTTTACCAGAAGCATTGTAAGACACTAGCCCAGGGGTCGGCAACCCCCAGCCCGCGGGCCTAATCTGGCCCGTGGAGGCGGCAGGACCGGCCCCAGCCCGGTCCTGCCACCGATTGCCGCAGGTGGCATTGTGGTGGCGGCGGCAGCGAGGAGGGCGGGCCACAGACAGTGCGCCGCCTCTACCCGACCACCTGCCAGCGGCTTCCTATAGCCCTGCGCGCGCCTGCAGGGCCACGCAGAGGGCTAAATAGGAGGAGTTTCTCCTCCTGGGGCTGGCTGGCCAATGGCTGCTGGCAGGGGGTGGGCTGTTGGAGCTCCACCCTGCCCCCATTAGCCAGCCAGCTTCAAGAGGAGGAGCTCCTCCTCTAGTCCTTGGCAGGGCAGGAAGGGGCGGTGGTGCTCCTCCTCCCTCCTGCCCTGCCCGCGGTTGCCTCACAGCCGCGGGCCGGGCGGGAGGGAGGCGGGAGTCCTCCTGCTCCCTCCTGGGCTCCCCGGGGGGTCTTTCTTCTGCCAAACCTCTCTCTCCAGAGGGTTGGCAGGAGGAAGGGACCCCCGGAGGGAGCCCAGGGCCTGGCGGGGCGGGTGTGTTTCTTGGGCGCTCCCTGGGGGGTCTTTCCTCCGCCAAAACCCTCCCTCTCCGGAGGGGGAGGTTTGGGAGGAGGAGGAGGGGGGGAAGGGGGCCCCCTGAGAAGGGGAGGCCCAGGGCCTGGTGGACCGGCGTCCTGGGCCTCCCCTGAAGTGTCCTTGTCCTTCCACCAGACCTCTCTCTCTGGAGGGAGGTTTGGCGGAGGAAGGGCCCCGGAGGGGGAGGCCTCCAGTGCTGGCGCTCCAGCCGGTTCTTTTGCCGGCCTCTGATGGGGCCTGGGGCCTCCTCAGGGGCCGGCAGAGAGGGGGAGACCTCCAGCACTGGCGCCCCCAGCCGGTTCTTTTGCCAGCCTCTCATGGGGCCTGCAGAGAGGGGGAGGTCTCCAGCGCTGGCGCCCCCAGCCAGCTCTTTTGCCGGCCTCTGACGGGGCCTGGGCCCCCCTGAGGGGTCGGCAAAGAGGGGGAGGCCTCCAGCGCTGGTGGCCCCCGCCTGTTGGGATATAGCAACTTCGCATGCTAAGACCTTTCTAGTAATGCATGTCTATGGTAGTTCATTGCTTACTAACAACCCCCCTCCTCACTCCCCCTCCTCATTTCCTGTTTACCATGAGGACACCTAATTTCCTTTGTCTTGAGTGAAGAAGAAGCAGGATGAGTCGCCATTATTACTAACTTGCTTGCAGACTCATCAGCATGTCTATCTCCGGAGTGGATGCATGCTGAGGGAACATCTTTCTTAAGATGTGTGGAGACTACTTTTCTACCTCATTTTTCTTGCAACATGAAGCTAGACCTGTGTATCTCTTCATACACATGATTTTGTAAGTAAACTTATTTTCTTTTTCACTTTTAACCAAGTGAGCGTGTGTTTTTATTGGGGACACGTGGCTGGGAGAGGAGTGAGCTAGATAAAGTTTTGTTCCTGCTTGCCCCATCATTTTTCTGCTGTGTAAGCTCTGCTAGTGAGATTAAACAATCTTGCTTACTTTCCTGAGTTTTCTAATGATTCTCAAGAAAGAACTACATTTCCCAACACCGCCGGCTCTTTTGCCC